>NC_057803.1:530057776-530068198 GCF_018294505.1 Triticum aestivum
CCCTAGGAGGGACGCCCCCCACCCTCGTGAGAAGGGTGTGGGCCCCCTGGTCTTCATCTTTGGCGAGGATTTTTTATTATTTATTGTAAGATATCCCATGGAGTTTCAGGTCATTCCGAGAACTTTTATTTTCTGCACATAAAACAACATCATGGCAATTCTGCTGAAAACAGCGTCAGTCCAGGTTAGTTCCATTCAAATCATACAAGTTAGAGTCCAAAACAAGGGCAAAAGTGTTTGCAAAAGTAGATACGTTGGAGACGTATCATGAATCCTCATGTGTAGAGTCACAGTACATAGAGTGATGTTGGCATGTAGCGGAAATCGGTGTTCCGAAGCAAGGCAGTTCTGGCTCGTATGATAGTCATCATCGAGTAAGCTGCATCCTGCACGGACATCTTGATAGTAACCCCAAGTCCATAAGAGCAATGGAGGGGTTCGGTAGCTCCAGGATAAGAGGGGTATATCCTGATGGTACAAAGGTATTGGCTCTGATTGAAGTCTCGAAACTGCTCCTCGACGGTATACTCAGGATACCATCGATAGCCTGTCTCGACCATCACTCGAACCAGCATGGCCATGTGACCAGGTACATCGAGGCACCGGGTCAGACGAACCACTTGATTCTGTGAACGGGTGGCCATCTGAAAGAATGAAATAATGCAAAGGCATTAGAATTTTCTAGGAGAAATCGGACAGCATAACGGCTGTAAATGCTCAGAAAAAGATTCGAGACATTCACAACAGTTGGCAAAACCACTCAACAACATCATATCAAGGTTCTGGTTCAACTGGCAACATACTAAAAGTAGTAGAAACTGAACTGGGTTTGTAACCAACAATCCTATAAGTTACTACGGATTAGTAACACGTGAACCTGATAGAGAGAAGAGAGCCTAGTCCTTAACCCGCGTAGAATGAGAAGAGAATGACTCAGATCAGAGGGCATAAGGTAAAGAAGTAAGAAGAGCCTTACGTCCCTCCCACAATCAATTCCCCTACATATAACTAAAGCATTTCTAGACTCGACATCGACCAGTTTGGCTCAACGAACCTACAGGCAGTCCGACTCTGATGCCAACGCTGCCAGGACCCCGATTCCAAGTCACACTGACCTAGCCTATAACACCTCATATCACTTTGCGGCCTCACGCACGGTATTTCCATGGGTGTCGCCTTACCATGGCCCGGGACCGTTTGCGCCTTTTGGCTCATGTATATGATAGTGTCGCTAGCATCCATATGACAGAGAACCTGGGCCGACATGGCTAGTCGTGAACCCAAAGCGGCACAAACTTACGGGGACATGCATACATGAATCAACATCGAGCATGTCGGTCAGCAGCGTGTGAATCTGGGCTGTAGCGCTGGGCTAACAGGACTCCGGGAACCCGGGCTGTAGTAGGCTAGGCAGGACTCCGGATGTCACCGCGTGACATTTCCCTGAAGGCATAGACACAGGAACGAAGTGAAACACATGCCGGCCAGTCAAGTGTTCGGAGCAGTAGTGCTGGGCTAGCAGGACTTCGGTGAACCGGGGTGTAGCGGACTACTATGTCTCATGGAAGCACTAGACTACATTTCCCCATAAGAGAGGCTGCCAAGAATAAACAACTAGGTTGCCGGATCCCACACATACCAAGCATTTCAATCATACACACAATATGCTCGATATGTGTAAATACAACATGGCATCACAACAAAACTCTACAACTCAAGTACTTCATTTAAAGGCTCCAGAGAGCCATACATAACATGTTCATACAGGTAGGGGCCACATGACCCGACACTCAAGTCATACAAACATACAAGCACATGCGGAAGCAAACTAGTATGAGTGCAGACACTAGAAAGAAAGAAGGCTTGACGAAGCCTGTCTATCTACATAGGGCCCTCCATGGCTCGGAATCACCACCTGGGTGGCAAGTCACTCATCGACGTCGAGGTCTACGTAAAACCCGTCGCAGGGGGCAGTGTTGTCGTCTGAAAACAGTAATTAAAGCAACATGAGTACAAAGGTACTCAGCAAGTCTTACAACAGATCCTACTATACATGCTCATTCTCAAGAAGGTAGTGGAGTTATAGCAGCAAGCCAGCTTTGACTCTTGGCTAAGCTATCCTACGAGACACCACTTGTAAAATAGTTTTCGCACACAAGTCCACTAAACACCATCGCAATACTCCACCGTGGATCCTCCCTCGTCATCCTACGAAGGGGCCATCCGCGATACTCACACTTATCTTGAGTCTTTTAGTAGTAACCATTAACTTGTCTATGAACTGTATAGGCAACCAAGTAGTCCTTTACCGCGGACGCGGCTATTCGAATGGATGATGTTAACCCTGCAGGGGTGTACTTCTTCATACACGCTCTCACCACTTATTATCGTTTACACGACATGTACTTGGCAACCTTCAAGCGGAAGCCCAACGAGGGTGTCGGCCATAGCCTACCTAAACACTCAAGTCTCTACACTACAAAAAAATACACTTCCGTGATGATACGTGTTTGTCACAGTAGGTCGCGTTTTTTGTCATGCATGTACATCCATGACAAATTTATGACAAAATCAAGATAGTCATACCTGTGCTGTCGTAGAAGTGTTCCATGACATTACCAAAATTATCATCACGGAAGTGTCCACTTCCATGACGATAAATCGCGCGTCACAGAAGTGCTTTCGTCAAGGGTGACCGACACGTGGCATCCACCACAACGGAACGCCGTTAAGCTATCGGGTCGGGTTTTGGATCCGATAACCCGTTAATAGCCCCGACCAATGGGAAATTTCCACGTGTAAAATTCTTATTGGCCGGACAAAACACGTGTCAGCTCGTCAGTGGGTCAGATAGGCGCCTATGATACGTCGACACATGGCACGGCCCAACGGAGGCCCATTCCTGTGAAAAGGCCGGCCCGTTTGACTTGGTCAAAAGGTGGCGGGCCGGCCCATGGAAAGCATGTTAACGGCATGTTCGCATATAGCCCATTTACAACCCGCTAACCCAAGGCCTGTTACGCCCTATCCGAATTAGGCCCAGTAGCGTCATCTGGGCCATCCAATATGATTCCAGCCTATTTTCACTTCTGGCCCATGTATGGCCCATGACGTCTTTCGGCCCATATGAGGCCCTATGTAACTCTTGGCCTATTAACGGCCCGTGGTGAAACTGGCCCGTAATGAACAGTGTATCACTTTACACCCATTAACGGCCCATGGTGAAACTGGCCCGTAATGAACAGTGTATCACTTTATACCCATTAACGGCCCGTTATTCCGTTGGGCCGTTTCCATCCCATGTTATCTTTTGGCCTTCTCAGAGCCCATTTATTCTTGGGCTCATTTCCAGCATTCATTTACTTACGACCCGTTACTATCATTTTCTGCTTGTGGGCCAAATTCAACCCGTGGTTACAGTCGGCCCGTTTGTGGTCCGTTAATACGTTGGGCCGTTTTCATAGCGTCATCAAATACGGCCTATTAACGATGGCCCGTTACGGTCGGCCCATGAACGGACGATTCCAACTCTAGCCCGTTTACGGCCATAATGCGGCCTGTTATTGGCCCATGTTTGGCCAATCGATCATACGGCCCGTATAAGGCCCATTGATGATACGGCCCGTAGAAGGCCCATTGTTTCTACGGCCTGTAGAAGGCCTACTGTTTCTACGGCCCGTAGAAGGCCCACTGTTTCTACGGCCCGTAGGAGGCCCAGTGTCACTACAGTAAATATTAGCCCATGGTTATTGTGGCCTAGTTTCAAAAATAGGTTATTGCAACCACTAGTTAACCGCGGAAAAAGAACTGCAATGACTACAAGCAAACAAATAAACAAGACAACAAGGAAATAAATAAGCAAGCAACTAACGCTAGGCTATCACGGCTATTACACATATTACATCCACTGGGCATCAAAGTTCGCCACCAGTGCAAATATAGGGAACAAAGCAGCATATCATATACACTGGCCGTCAAAATTGGCCACCAGTGCAAATAAACGCGGCAGCAAAACAAGAGCATAACTGAAACAACTTCAGAAGAGCTCAAGAAATGTTATCCTGGGTATCCACCATGCTGGCAATAAGCTTAGCAAGCTGATTAGCTTTGTCCTGTTTGGCGCTAAAATCCTCCAATGCTTGTTGTTGCACTAGAAAGTATGCATCTGAATGCTCCAGGGACTTCTGCAGTCCTTCCGCTTCTTGTCACATCACAGCTGATCGATGTCTTTCAGCTTGTAGTTGAGACTCAAGAAACCGAACTGATTCAGACAGTGAGTTTGAATAGCTTGTGCAAGCGGTAGTGGCCAGTAACTCCAACACTAAACCAAGACAGGATGTGTCACTATCCTGAACCTTATCTGCATTACTTCCTTTACCGTTGCTTAATAAGGCACTCTTCCCCAATATTCTATCAACATTCTAAAAGAAGAAACAAGCAGACACATAACAAGTTTAGCATGTACTAGTATATGAAACTCATTTTGGTGAACCAGTTCATTAGTAAGGTGGACAGGATTAAACTACCAAGTCTTCTATTGCCAAGTACTAGTACATAATAAAAGCATCAAACAAACATATATCTATGTCCTATGGTAGCAATGGAATCTTAAATTAGAACAGTTGTTCTTCAGGTTTAGGCACTTGTTCTACATGAACAGAGTACAATAAGACGCAAGAATATAATACTTAAAAATAGAAAATGAGCTCATAGACCTTACCACATTCTTGGTTCGGGACCAGTACAGAACAAGGCGTTCCCAGTCATCGTCCAGTAAATGTGTCTCAGGAGAACGTAAGGGAATCTGATGAGTTTCTTTGCCGGTGAAATACGTTTTCTTCAGGTAATTCCGATACTTCCACCAAGCATTCTTGAAGATAGCAGAGGTATTAGCACAGGTTACCTCATCCTGAGTTTCCAAATCGGTCCTTCTCTATAGAGAAAAATGGGAAAATTTGCTGTATTATAACCATCATGGAGGTAGGATGTATGGGACGAAGCAAAGTAATTGCCATGAATAACATTACTTACACATAACTCCTGGACAAACACCTGCAACTGGCATTTTCCTTCATCTTCAGTATAATATTTCCAAGATGGGAAGATACGCACATACGATTTAACAACATCAAATGCGATAGATGCTAAACTACGACTAGCTGGTTGTGCTTCCTCCACAGAAATAGGCGTACTAACTGGTGGATTTGGGGTTCGCCGTGATAGTACTGGCCCTTTGGGCACTGGAGCTGCCTTACTAACTGCTCTTGTTTGGGAGCTCCATGGTGGAGACGGTGCTGTGTCAACAGGAACTGGGTTACTATCGGCTGGGGTTGGGGTTAGATTGGGTGAAGCTGGTTCTCTGTCCATCGTAGTAGGGGTACAATCTACGAGAGTTTGGGTTATGTGTGGTAGGGCTGGTTCTTGTGCATGTAAAACCGGGGTGCTATCTCCACCAAGAGGTAGCACTATTTTATTTGAAGACTGTGTTTTTAGTCCGCTAGATACTGGCATCACCCGCTCCAATTCAAATGGCTGATAAACAGGAAACATAGTTGAATGTACAGACATTGTATGAGAGACAGATGCAATAGATAGTGTGGAAAAAAGTGGGCATGAAATAGTTGACATGTATATTGTTTAACTAAAACGGATAGCATGACATAATTTCACATATATGATGTCTATCTAAACTGGATAGCATAGCATAACATAATTCAAAGATATGATGAATAACTAAGTAGGATCGCATGACATAATTCACCTACATGTTATCTAAGTAATCAGGATCGCATCATTTAATTCACATATGTGGTTTATATGCTAAACAGAGGGCATTCGATATGATGTCTGAACTAAGAACATGGTGTTGAATATTGTGTATATGATGTCTAAACTATGCAATGCAAGACACCGTATGCATGATATGAACTGTATAACCGTGCCAAGTTAGAGCATACACCTCAGTGGGGGAATAGGACTGGTCTTCTGTCTTTGAATCCATCTCTGGGGAGCTATCGGGACCCAACAAGAGATCTGCTTCGACAGGTAGCACTGTCTGCTTTGAAGGCCTTGTTTTCACTCTAGATTTTTCCATCTCCCACCCAAATGGCTGATTCACAGGAAGAGTAGTTTAATGTACAAACATTGTTGACAAATGGAAATGTAATGAAGAAAAGGATGGGCAAGATATCATTCAAATATATGATGCCTGGTTAAACAGGATGGCATTGCACATTTCACATATATTATGGCTGGCTAAAAGACATGAGACTGCATAATTCCCATATATGATATAGAAACTAAACAGGTGGCATTACAGAACATGTCTAAACTAAGCAGATGACATATATGATGTCAAAAGTAGGCACTGCAAGGCAACATATGCATGATATGACTAATATCATCATGCCAAGGTAGAGCAAACACCTTGGGGGGGTAAATAGGAGTGGTCAGCGGCGTCCGAATCCGCCTCAGAACAGATATCTTCCTCTGGATTACAATCTGGAGAGGGGTGGGGAGGGTTTGCCATTGAACCCACCATGGAGCGATGTCTGCATGACATTGTATTGCCGCGCAGAACTCTTCTCTTTTTCTCTACATGTTCAGCATGACTGTGTATAATATCTGACATGCATACGAAAAAATATGGTGAGATTATGTAAGGAGAGCATGCAGAAATTTAGAGTGATGGTAACAACCAGTGGATTGATGTTTTTTGTTGAACCAAAATAGCCCTAATGGATCGACGTGAATGTATAGTAATAAGTGATGCAACAAGTGTACAACCTCTTTGATGTAGCCGTGTCGACCTCGGCATCATTGGGTTGGTCGCTGAAGCACTTGAGGCAGAGGTGGCTGTCGGAGGTGTGGAGGAAGATCTGAGGAATCTGTAGACGGCGTCCAGGGCACTGCTTTGTTGTGATGGATCGTTCTGTCGTTGGAGCAGCTCCGATGAGCCGTAAGACGTCAAGGCTGAAGCAGCACAAGACATACATCGTCAATCTCAAGTGGGATTCTAATAACATCTCCAATAGATGATGTAAAATGGATGTAAAATTAACATCACCAAAAACCACCTGACTACAACAGATGAGGTAAAAACTGTTGACTCTGAACTTAACTGTTGAAACTGAAATTTACTATGGAATCTGAATGCTACTATCGAAATTGAACGCAATGGTAGAAGAGAGGCACTTGATATGTAGTTTAGGGAGGGCCTGCAGTTCATCTTCAACCTGCACCCCCCTGAGCCGCCAGCCACCACCGGCCGAACCGCTGGCCCCAGCGCCGCCTCGCCGCCCCGAAACAACTCGCTACCGCCGCCCCGGCCAGCCCTCTAGGCCCCCCACCCTGAACCCTAAGATAGATAGTGGGGTACCTCTCCGGTGAGCCCCCGTCCCCGCTGTAGGTGGTTCTTCCTTAACTCCGGCGAGCCCCCCAACACCTGAAAATCGACTGACCCAAAAGTCAATTCAGTTGACTGAAGTGTGGCTTAATCGGAGCAGAGCAGCAGCACGAGTGAGGGGGAGAGCAGGAGCAGCAGCTGGGCGAGCGAGCGATCGAGCGAGAGCCGGAGCAGCAGCAGCAGATCCGGCTGGTATGGATGCCTCCGCCGAAGGGGCCTCGCACTGGGGTAGAGCCGCCATGGAGATGTCGCCCGCGATGCCGACTTCAAGGTAGCTGCTCCATGGGGGTGCGGGATGGGGCACCGTCAGCGCCGGGAGGTCGAGTTAAGGAGAAGGTGCGATGCAATGAGTGTATAACCTCTTTGGTGGTGCCAAGTAGGCCTCGGCTTCGTCCGAGGAGTCGGTGAGGATGCTGCGGTTCCAGTGGAGCAGGTTAAGGCGGCACTGTAAGGATGGAGCAGCTGCGATAGATGAGGCGATCGTCGAAGCAGCTCCTTGGAGGTGGAGGATGGGGTGGCTGAACCGGCGGGACGGCGAGATGGACGACGGATCCTCATTCGGGGAGGTGGACGAGGGACGTCGAGCTGTTGCGGTGGACGACGTCATCGGGGAAGAGGCTCCGGCTGGGCAGCGGTGACGAGGCGGACGGAGGAGGGTGGGGTTTCGCGGCTGGAGCAGAGAGGTTATGGCGGCCTGGGATTTCGAATGGCGAAAAGGGGGCAATGGGAGGGGGTGAAGCATGACTTAGGAACGCGCTTGTCCAAAATGTAGGGTGTGTTACAAAAGTACCCCCCACTGATTTGAACTAGCGGCCCTTTCGGCTCAGGGTTAAAAGGGGGATTTCACGTGTCGGTATTTGGCAGCTGGAGGGAGTTTTAGCGCGCGTTGTAATTTTGGGATAGCAAGGCGCGGGTTGTGAAGGCGCCAGTTTTGGGAGCACGATATCTGAATTTTCGGGATATAACAAGACGCGGGTTAAATTTTAGGGACAAGCCTAACGTGTAGTAATATTGTACTTGTACGTACCAAATCAATTCGCACTTCCCTCTACCAAAAAGAAAACGAAAAAAATAAAACTATTCACACCACACAAAGAGAGAGTCTTGCCCCGTTTTACTATACAAATGCTATTCAAAGCTACTCCCTCATTCCATCTATATAGGGCCTAATGCGTTTTTCGATGCTAGCTTTGACCAAATATTAGAGCAATGATATATGACATGCAACTTACACAAAGCACACCGTTAAATTCGTCTGTGAAAGGTTCTTTCAATGATATAATTTTCACATTGTGCATGTCATGTACTATTAATCTTGTCAATAGTCATCTTAAAAATCTCATTACGCCCTATATAGATGTAAGGAGGGAGTATGAATCCATGTTATGTCCGATTAAATTTTTTCGCTTGCTGTATAATGCATGTAACCTACTCATACCAACATTTTAGTGCATTCCAAATGTCTATACTACCGCTGCAATTCGAACTAAATTTGAATTCATTTCTCTATTTCAATAAGAATCTACAATCATGATTGTTGCCAACTTCAACCATCATAGTTTCCGTGCTATCCGCGAGATATAAATCAGACGGCCTATAATGCAGGATGGCAGGCACACCATCATCAACAACTCCGTTTTTTATAAGAGTAGAGATAAAATATATTAAATGTAGTATACCATGTTCATAACCACTCCATGTGTATCACCGTTATATATATTCACACATCCGTCGGTTTGAAACACTATGATAAATTCTTCAAATATCCGAATTCGCTTTTTATAATGAAGTATATATGATCTCTATTAGTCTTTTACACCCACACAACCCTCTTTTCTTTGTAGCTAGCGCTAACTTTCTCTTATGCATGCACACGGCCGCATCCCTCTCACCCTCCCTCAGCATTCTCTAGCTCCATCGTGCAAATTCGTCTTTTCACTTTAGGTCGTTCACCCACGGTGTGTGTAGGCCCCCCAGCTCCTTCTTTACGGCACACATCGATCGATATGCCTCTGTAGCCAGGTGTTCGTAGCACAAACACAAGCTTCCCCTCTTCTCTTGTCACCATCCATGCCTCACTCCCACCACTCTTTTCATCGTTCTTGTACTCGCACACTCCTCCCCCTCGATATAGTATGCCTCTCGTACCACCTCCTACATGCATCCCTCTCTCTCTATCCTTCTCCTCATGCCTCATTTGCTTCTAACACACACATGCATGTATACCGATCGATCTCCCAACATATACCTAGATCGACTTTAACTACCCCCCATCGATCGACGTACCTCACAAGTTATGTCTCTCCTTTCTCTTACAAAGGGCGATTGATCTTCCTATGTAGTTACATCTGCGTACCATAGCCACATCACCCCCCTCATCATTCGTGCATGCCTCCTGACCCGTCTCCCACACGCACGTGCACAGACAACAAGCAGCCATCTCCTCTCTTATTGATATTGCGGGCGTGCCCTCCGTTTGTCTAGCAAGCCTATCCCACCATTTGTTAGAAGCAACTCCACTACCACCCCCTCCAACACTCTAGCTCTGTCTCTCTCCCAACCTTATTCATCTCCTGCACATATGCATGGATGCCGATCGATCTCCCTTAATACATGAGGCAGATCGATCTCCTTAATACATGAGGTAGGCCTCTCTCCTCCTCCACACATATACCAGCCATTGTACCTCTATAGTTAATTGGGCCTCCCTCTTCCCCCACCACACACCGATAGTCAAGCGCTGCAGGTAGGTATCCATGCCACAGAGACAAACTGCACATGCCCCATCTCACGTTCCAGTAGGCCAGCCACTCTATATCTTTGACATGGGCACACACAAATTTGATGGCACTCTTTATCGATCGCGCGCACACACACACACACATCATCCCTCTCTTCGATTATATGGACACCTCAAGCCGATGATACCTCCACTCTCTTCTCGTGGATCGCCCCCTTTATATATATGTTATATCCAGGACTCTATTTCACACACATTGCATATGTTAAATTTTTTG
>NC_057803.1:530068476-530087118 GCF_018294505.1 Triticum aestivum
AAAACTCTCAAGAACCCACACACTATATCTCTCTAGGTTTGTATCTCTCTCACACAATCCCACGTAGGTGGTGTATGTATACAAGAAGATAATAGGTGCACTGTGCATGTACTCACGCTTCGTGCCCGGCCACACCCGCGCGGGTACACGGTGGAGCTCATTTCTCCGCAGAAGCTGAATTTGTTTTTGAAACATCAAGTGGCCAGAGACTCGAAAACTTATTTGCCCATTAGTGACTTGTCAGGGCGGTGGATTTTAGTTTGTACGATAATGCTGCATCCACCTAAAGTAATGAAAGTTCTTACGTAAACTTCCTAGTAATTCCCTCTTCGTAGGTGCAACATTACTCCTAACATTTGTAATATCAGTTTGAAACTTGTAATATTGTCGTGTCCTATTCCTGCGTTTTCAAAATCCTGCGAATCAAACAGGTCCTGAGTTGGTGATGATGTTGTGCCTCCCATCTTTCACCAATAGCCGTCGGATCTAGATCTGACGCATACAAACCAAGCTTCTCCTTTTTTGCAAAAAGATGCCCGCACTTGTTCCCTATTTACAAAAAACTCCTTGTCTCTCAAAATCAGCCTCATCTCCTCCCCACCACATCTAGGAGTAGAAGGCCGTGAAAAAATCTGGCGCGATGGCCGCTGCTGGAGCCGTCCACCCCCAATCTTGGTGTTTCGTGCAATGCACGGGCATCTACGCACGGGAAATTATGTCAAACATGGCTAGTTGTAAGCAGGCTAGCTCTACAGCCATGATGATAGTGACTGCAGATGATAAGGCTGACTATGGTATGCTGAACACGACGCCTATACTCAGGTGTCATCTCCGGCGCAGAGTCTTGTCACTTCACTATGAGGAGCAGCACGTAATGATTTGACCAACGGGTAGTACAGTGCTAGTACTCCTACTACTACATCGGTAGTACTACGACCAGTACTAGTAGCACCATCGTCTGGATTTAGGAGTACTACCACGTCCATCTGGATTTTAGTATTTGACTAGCAATATCTAGTAATGCATGTCACCAAAAATGTACTACTCCCTCTATAAATAAATACATGGTGTTTTATTCCTATCGGCGAGAGAACTTAATGTTTTTTTGCTACTCCTAACTAGAGTACTAATAGGATTACATGCAATGAACTAAACACTGCATGTCATGTTTGGTAGTCTCAAGTCATTGAAGGCATGCACGACCCACATCTCTCATTGGTTGATATGTCACAAAATAAGAAACAAGGAGGGAGTTAATGCACCGTGCCTAAGTATTTTGGGATTATTTGGTTTTCGTAAGGTGACTTACACAACATTTTTGTTTACATGCATTAACATTTTATTAGTTAAATCAAAGATCAAAACTTGGCGCAAAATGCAAAGGGGACCAATAAACCAGTAAACATCAAACTTCTCTCGTTTGGCCCCAACTAGAGGTCCAGTGAGATGACTATACTACACCGGCACAGAGGGGGACACAGCTTCATTGACTTACGACAACTGCCTTTGGGTGAATGACACGTGGCCCCAGGGGGTGGCTGGCCCACCTATCATACAACCAAAGGCAGGTGCAGTAGAGGGCCGAGGAGTAGTACGAAATCCTACGCACCTACGCACGCTAACCAAGGGCTAAGTGATCACTCGAATTGCAAGATCAGTTGACTAGAAGCTACGCTAGACCCATGCAGGCGATGAGCGCGAGCATCAGCCGATTGTGCCAGATGGTCCACGACGCCGGCCTGCGGCCCGGCACCGAGGAACGTCTCTAGGTAGTATTGCTTGAGGCCGCCAGGGGGAGGGGCCGCTTGGACGACAACTTCGTATCCTTGTTCGACGAGGTCCTCGTCGATTTCCTTGACAAGTTCACCGTCGCCAAGAAGATTGCGGATGACTTTGACGTAAGCCTCCAGCCGACGCGCACAGGCTCTATGATGCCCGCCACCCTCAACGGCCACTATGGTAACAACCTCTTCGATGCACTGGTGGCCCTGCGACTGCCCGCCGCGCAGTGCCTGGCGCAGCAAGACACCATCGACATAATCACCCACGTCTACGCGCAAATCATCCACAAGGACTACTACATGCAAGAGGAGGACGATAGGACGCTGGCCTTCTTGGAGCGTAGGGCAACTGAGGGAGTCCTGGATTAGGGGGTGTTCGGGTAGCCGGACTATACCTTCAGCCGGACTCCTGGACTATGAAGATACAAGATTGAAGACTTCGTCCCGTGTCCGGATGGGACTTTCCTTGGCGTGGAAGACAAGCTTGGCGATGCGGATATTCAAGATCTCCTACCATTGTAACCGACTCTATGTAACCCTAACCCTATCTGGTGTCTATATAAACCGGAGGATTGTAGTCCGTAGGCAATCAACTCCATATACAACAATCATACCATAGGCTAGCTTCTAGGGTTTAGCCTCCTTGATCTTGTGGTAGATCTACTCTTGTACTACCCATATCATCAATATTAATCAAGCAGGACGTAGGGTTTTACCTCCATCAAGAGGGCCCGAACCAGGGTAAAACATCGTGTTCCCTGCCTCCTGTTACCATCCGGCCTAGATGCACAGTTCGGGACCCACTACCCGAGATCCGCCGGTTTTGACACCGACATTGGTGCTTTCATTGAGAGTTCCTCTATGTCTTCACCTTTAGGCCCGATGGCTCCTTTGATCATCAACAACGATACGGGCCAGGGTGAGACTTTTCTCCCCGGACAGATCTCCGTCTTTGGCGGCTTCGCTCTGCGGGCCAATTCGCTCGGCCACTTGGAGCAGATCGAAAGCTACGCCCCTGGCCATCAAGTCAGGTTTGGAAGCTTAAACTACACGGCTGACATCCGTGGAGACTTGATCTTTGACGGGCTCGAGCCACGGCCAAGCGCGCCGCACTATCTCAAGGGGCATGATCTAGCTCTGCCCCCGGACAGTGTCCTGGAGGCCGCACACGCATCGGCTCCGACCCCTAACTCGGAGCCTATTGCACCAATTGAGGATGAACGGTTGGACGTCACCTCGGGGGCTACGATCCCAAAAGTGATCGAGCCGAACGCTAGCCCCGCACTCTGCACGACCCGTGACTCCGAGGATCCGGACTCCTCCCCAGACTCCGAACCCCCCGCGCCCCTGCCAATCAAATCCGATTGGGCGTCGATAATGGAGTTCACCGCCGCAGACATCTTTCAGCACTCGCCTTGTGGCGATATCCTGAACTCTCTCAAGACTCTCTCCTTATCAGGAGAGCCCTGGCCGAACTACGGTCAGCGAGGATGGGATACGGACGATGAAGAAATTCAAAGCCCACCCACCACCCACTTGGTAGCCACTGTCGACAATTTAAACGACGTGCTCAACTTCGACTCCGGAGACATCGACAGCATGGATGACGATGCAGGAGATACCGACGAACCAACGCCCATAGGGCATTGGACAGCCACCTCATCTCATGATGTGTATACATGGTGGATACCCCTAAAGGAAGCGAATGAGGAAAAAGGGGATGGGACGGGAGATCGACCCCCCGAAAAGCAATCAAAGCATCGGCGTAAACGCCGACCCAAGCCCCGCCTCAACAAAAACCCAGCCATAGAGCAGGACGAGCCGGTAGATGACGAGCAGGCCTTAGAGCAACCGTCCGAACAGGGCAACACGGATAGAGAAACCGAACATCCCTCCTCCGGCGAAAACGGCATTCCGGACGACCTATGCCGAATAAACCTATGGAGCAGAAGAACCTCCACGAGAGGCTCGTTGCAACTGCACGCAGCCTAAAGAAGCAGAAGCGGAAGCTAAAAACAGCGGAAGATGCACTCCGCATTAGATGGAGCAAAATAATCAACACCACAGATAAGTACGGCGACAGTCGCCGCACTAAAAGCTATCCGAAAAGAAAGCTACTGCCTGAATTCGACGAAGAGGCCCTAGAGCCCTCGCATTCAAAAAATGAAAAAGCCACACGGTCGGATAGACGACCCCATAAAGCGGCAAGTGGCGTCGCACCTAAATCGGCATGCGACCCACCTAAGGATTCGCATCATGGCCCAGTCAGGTCCATTTATGGGCCAAGAAAGCATGCTCTCCTAAGCAACAATATGAAGCCATCATCAGAATCTGGCACACCCAAATACAGGGGCGCCGCACACCCCCTATGTTTCACCGATGAGGTTCTGGACTATGAATTCCCAGAGGGATTCAAACCCGTAAACATAGAGGCATATGATGGAACAACAGACCCTGGAGTCTGGATCGAGGATTATATCCTCCACATACACATGGCTAGAGGAGATGATCTCCACGCCATAAAATATCTACCCCTTAAGCTTAAAGGGCCAGCCCGGCATTGGCTTAAAAGCCTTCCCAAAAACACAATTGGAAGCTGGGAAGAGCTCGAGAATGCTTTCCGAGCAAACTTTCAAGGGACCTATGTCCGCCCTCCGGATGCAGACGATCTTAGTCACATAACTCAACAACCCGGAGAATCAGCTCGGCAGTTCTGGAATAGATTCCTCACTAAAAAGAATCAGATAGTCGACTGTCCGGATGCCGAAGCCTTAGCAGCTTTCAGGCATAACGTCCGAGACGAATGGCTCGCCAGACACCTCGGCCAAGAAAAGCCAAGAACAATGGCCGCACTAACAAGCCTCATGGCCCGCTTTTGTGCAGGGGAGGACAGCTGGTTTGCAAGGTGCAGCCCCAGCGACCCAAGTACATCCGAAACTAGGGATGGAAACGGAAAACCGCGACGCAACAAGGACCATCGCTGGACTAAGTACAAAAGTCCGAAGAGCATGGCAGTCAATGCCGGATTCAAAGGCTCACGACAAAATCAGGAAAAATCGCCCCCCCCCAGGATAACAGGGATGACCCATCCAACCTAAGTAAAATCCTGGACAGGATATGTCAGATACACAGTACTCCCGGGAAGCCTGCTAACCATACCCACAGAGACTGTTGGGTTTTCAAACAATCCGGCAGACTCAATGCCGAACACAAGGGGCTCGACACACCAAGCGAAGACGAGGACGAACCCCAAAAGCAGAGCACTAGGAAACAAAAGAACTTCCCACAAGAAGTAAAAACAATGAACTCACTTCACATAACAAAACGTGCGGCGCCTGTAAAGGTATGCATCACACGGCCCAAAGGGTCCTGCCACTGGTTGTCAAAACCGATCATTTTCGATCAGCTAGATTATTCTAGGAATATCAAGAATGTAGGCTGGACTGCCTTGATACTCGATCCAATAATTGGCGGACTCCAGTTTTCAAATGTCCTTATGGACGGCGACAGTGGACTAAACCTGATATATCAGGATACAATCCAGCACATGGGGATAAACCTAGCAAGAATCCGCCGCAGCAAAACCTCCTTTCAAGGGGTAATACCTGGTCCGGACACCCATTGTATGGGTTTTCTCCGGCTCGAAGTCATATTCGGCTCTGCCGATAACCTCCGCCGCGAAAAGCTGACCTTCCATATCATCCCGTTCTCAAGTCGCTTTCAAGCACTACTGGGACGCGAAGCTTTCGCTCGCTTTAACGCAATACCGCATTATGCATCTCTTACGCTTAAGATGCCCGGTCCACAAGGCATCATCTCTTTGAAGGGGAAGCACTAAAGTGCGCCTTCCCAAGCGGAGGACCGTGCAGCCGCTTTGACAGCCCCACAGCAAAATGGCCTCACCGGCCAAAAGAAACTTCGAAATAGGTCATTCAAGACCACGAACGCGGATAGACGAGTTCGGTGCAAAATCATCATTGATGCAGGCCTAGAAGCCATATACCCCTGCACTAGGGGCTCCACGCATATACAATAAGAGACAATAAAGCTCAATCTCATATATCTTACTTTATACTTTGCTTATTTTAAACTTTTTCGGCACGACCCGTTTTCAACTCAATTCCTCTCTTTTACAGATGAACGTCATGCGGCGCCCGTCCAGGACACGGCACAACGGAGACACAGGCACAGACGTGCAGTAGGGACCCATCCTAAAGGATTCTTTTTAGATTAAGACCGTGCGTAAACCTTTTTTACTGTCTCTTGTTGCTACACATCCCCTGGTTTTTTCTTTCTGATATAACCAAGGAGGAGGCTGGCGTCTTGGCATGTGGCCATGTCAGAATTTTTGCACGTACCTGGACACTAGGGGCTTTTTTAATAAAGAGTGTTGTTTCGCCCGCACTCATAAAGACCGAACACCTTAGGGAGTGTTCGGCGTCGCGAGTTTTGGCATTATATGCATCAGCTCCGAATCATGTCTTTGGTCAAATGTTGGGTTGCCCGGCTCCTGAGTTCGGCTACCTTACGTTCCACTCTATCGGCTAAGGTAGCACCAGGAGAACTACTGCGATTGTGCCCCCGGTTCGGCCGGGCGAGCACCTCAGTAGAGAAAGCCGAAAACTGACTGTCATGATGTAGCGTGAGACTGGTCAGCCACTCGATGACCTATCGGAATCTATCGGATTCCTCCGCTTTAACGAAGGGCCGCTTCCCGGTCAGGCACATACGCGCCCCGAATTCGGACGAGCGCAGTTGCCACCAAGGAGCTACCTAAAGAGTCTCATTGTCAAACTCATATGGCTAAGTGAAAGTGTTAAATCATTATAGTCCGGTTGCCTGGCCCGCTGCGCTATCACCTCCTTTGTAGGACCAAGACGTTGGGTTAAGTGTGAAAATGCGTCTTCTGCGAGCACCCCCGCACTATGTGCATGGGGGCTGAAGCCAACGACTGCCATCTTTCAGATTCTATATATATATATATATATATATATATATATATATATATATATATATATATATATATATCTTAAAACGGCCGCACAGGAGGTGTTCCCAATACTTGGAGGCACAAGTATAAAAAAGGCCACTACAGTTTATCAAAATATTACTTTATATGCTATCATAACATAGCATCTTTCGGGCACTGCGTCTCTCTTACACGAGCGCCTTCAAGAACTTCCTGAAAATAGTGCTCGGAGGGTACTCGGCTTTTGTCTGAATCTCGGGACGCAACAACGGTGGTCTCCATCTCTGCCCAGTATGTCTTAACACGGGCAAGAGCCATCCTAGCGCCCTCTATGCATGTTGACCTCTTCATTGCATTTATACGCGGCACCACGTCAAGGAATTGCTGCACCAAGCTGAAATAACTCTTCGGCTCCGATCTCCCCGGCCACAGGTGACCCATGACGTACTTCATGGCAAGTCCAGACAACCTATTCAGTTTGGCCCATTGAGCCAAACGATCATCCACTGCCAGTGGACGCTCTGGATTGTGAAACTGCAACCAGAAAAGCTTTTACACCTCGCGATCTTTCTGATCTTGAAAGTGTTCGGTCGCATCAGCAGCACTCGCTGCCAAGTCCAGATAGGTATCCTCCACACTCCACACCCAGTCCAACGGAGCAAACTTCGGATCACAAAATTTCCTTCGCAGCATAAAGGGCTTTCCAGCCGCAATCTGTTCGGTCTGAGGCAGCTCCTCCTTCGCAGCTCTCATCGCAGAGCGTGCGTCCTTGGCATTGGCAACGGCCTTCTCTAAGTCCGTCTGTTTTGCCTGGTCTTCTTTTTCAAGAAGTCTGCAATGGTCGGTAGCGCTTTTTAACTTTTCGGCCATCTCCTCCGTGCTTCGGCAATGAGCAGCCTGTTCGGCTCTCAGCTCTTCAAGGGCCTTCTCGGCAGCCGCATCGCTTTTTCTGGCTTGCTCCTTAGCTCGGGCAAGTTCTGCCCTAAGATTCTCCACGGTGGCCGTACCATCTGCGTCGAGCACACACATTGTAAGACACTGGCATGAAGCTCCTCTTACCTGATGCCGCCCGAAGAATTACATACCTTGAGCCTCATCAAGCCGCTTGTTGACAAGCGCGATGTCGGCATCTGCCACGTCCAGTTGCCGCTTTAGTTCGGCCACATCATCAGTTCGGCTTGATTCCGGACACCTCGCCACCTACATTCAAAGGCGACATCTTAGACCTGGGATTATGATCCTCTGCGTGCCGTCATTTCTTGACAACGCGCAGAGTCTCAGGGGCTACTATCTACACAGGGCGCACCTTACTTATGCGCAACTGACAAAAGTGTACATTATCTAACGTACCTCAAAACCCGTCAGTAAACTTTTGACGGCCTCATGCAATCCGCTTTCTGCGGATGAAATCCTTTCAATCACCGTGCCCATCAATGCACGGTGCTCCTCTGAGATAGAAGCTCGCCCCAGCAGAATCTTTAGCTCCTCCGGCCGAGCACCAGACGGTGCCGGACTTGTCCTATGGCCTCTTTCGAAGGCCGGACGTGGAGAGCCTTGGGGGGCCACATAGCTATGTTCCGCCCCTGCCGGATTCAGAGAAACCCTCCGCGACGACACCTCAGGGTCGCCCGCCTCGCTAGGCGGTACGGCAGGGGGAGGCGTCTCGCTCTCCATCATCTCCGGAAGAAGATCCCCCAAAGACGAGCTCTGCTGAGAAGGGCTGAGGTCTGAGCTACAAGGTAAAATTTTAGTTAATCTTCTCAGATATAAATCAAGGATTTCTCTCATCACTCAAAAGGAAAACCTCTCTCTACTTACGGCTCGCTGGAGGGCTGATCCCTTTGAGGGCGTAGTTTGGCCGAGGAACTCCCCGGCGTTGGACCCTCAGATGAGGATTTTCTCCCCCGCTTCGGGGCCATGGTCTCCGGGTCATCAGAGGCGGCCCTCTTCTTCCCCTTGGGAGAGGAATTGTCAGTTCCTCCCTTCTGAGTAGCCTCCTTCGAGGAGGCCATAGTTCCCTTGTCCTTCCCCTTACTTCCCTCCAAAGGCATTATCTTCAACATCCTGACAAGCACGGGATCTGGCCTGGTTTCGGGAAGGGGAGCCGGACAACTGATCAGCTTTGCCTTCGCTATCCACTCCTGTTTAAAAGGACAGCTCCTTTAGGGGCAAGTTTATGACGATTATATGGATAGTAGGTCCGGGCACAAGGTTACTTACTTCGGTATCCGGGCGATTGCAGCTTAGGCCTGCGTCCTCGGTCAAATCCGGACACATCATTTGTGATCCGAAGAACAGTTTATACATCTCCATGGGCGTTGCACCCATAAAATGATGGAGAGCTCGTGGTCCCTCCGGATTAAACTCCCACAGACAAAGGGAGCGACGTTTGCCGGGCAGTGTTCGGCGAATCAGCATGACCTGCGTCACCTTGACTAGGTTGAGGTCTCTTTCTAAGAGATCCCTGATGCGGCCCTGCAACAAGGGCACGTCTTTGGATAACCCCCAATCTAATCCTTTGTTGACCCATGACGCTAGCCGTGATGGGGGACCCGAGCGAAAGGCAGGAGGCGCCGCCCACTTGGCGCTCCTGGGAGCGGTGATATAGAACCATTCTCGTTGCCACAAGCCGAGCTCCTCTTGAAAGGAGCCCTCGGGCCATGGAGCATCAGCATTCTTACTTATGACAGCGCCTCCGCACTCTGCGTGCCATCCATCGATCATCTTCGGCTCCACTCCAAAAGTCTTGAGCCATAATCCGAAGTGAGGAGTAACACGGAGGAACGCTTCGCACAACGCGATGAATGAGGAAATGTGGAGGATGGACTCCGGAGCTAAGTCATGAAATTCCAGCCCGTAATAAAACAGCAGCCCCCTCACGAAGGGATCCATCGGGAAGCCTAACCCCCGAAGGAAGTGAGACATGAACACTACACTCTCATCGGGCTGGGGACTGGGAATAGCCTGCCTTTGAGCAGGCAACCTATGCAAAATTTCGGCGGTCAAGAACTTAGCCTCTCTCCACTTTAGCACGTCCTCCTCAGTGACAGAGGAGGGCATCCATCGGCCTTGAAGATCGGAACCGGACATTGTCGAAGGTCTGAGGCGCCCGGAATCTGAAGCCTAGGGTGTTGGAACTCGAGGCGACGGGCGAACTTGTTTTGGGATTGGAGAAAAGGAGTAAGGCCCTGGTCCCTTTATAAAAGGTTGAATACTAGGAGCCCTCCCCGTAACCGTTTGGGACTCGCCTTTAATCAAGAAAACATGCTAACGGGCACGATTTGGTTACCCACGTCCGCATTGATGAGAATCCCGTAAAAGGGGGGCACGCGATCTCTGCTTTGACAAGACGTGCCAAGGAAACCACCTCGCAAAACACGCTGAGGTGGAAGAGTGAAAACGATTCGAGTGAAGGACTTGGCTGTAGTGTGATGACGCACTGCGGAATACGTCAGCAGATTTGATTTGTGTTAATATTATTCTCTCTATGGCAATATGTGGAAGCTTATTTTTGCAGAGCCGGACACTACTCTTGGTGTTTACAATCTTCTATGAAGGACTTGGAGGAGGAACCCACCTTGCAATGTCGAAGCCAATTTGCGCGCCGGACTCGTCGTCATTGAAGCCTGGTTCAGGGGCTACTGAGGGAGTCCTGGATTAGGGGGTGTTTGGGTAGCCGGACTATACCTTTAGCCGGATTCCTGGACTATGAAGATACAAGATTGAAGACTTCGTCCCGTGTCCGGATGGGACTTTCCTTGGCGTGGAAGACAAGCTTGGCGATGCGGATATTCAAGATCTCCTACCATTGTAACCGACTCTATGTAACCCTAACCCTATCCGGTGTCTATATAAACCGGAGGGTTGTAGTCCGTAGGCAATCAACTCCATATACAACAATCATACCATAGGCTAGCTTCTAGGGTTTAGCCTCCTTGATCTCGTGGTAGATCTACTCTTGTACTACCCATATCATCAATATTAATCAAGCAGGACGTAGGGTTTTACCTCCATCAAGAGGGCCCGAACCTGGGTAAAACATCGTGTTCCCTGCCTCCTGTTACCATCCGGCCTAGACGCACAGTTCGGGACCCACTACCCGAGATCCGCCGGTTTTGACACCGACAGCAACCTTGGACGACACTGTTTAGAAGCACGTTGAGCTCGCCGCCAACGCCGCTGCTCCTCACATGTCGGTTGGTGACCCGGCGCACTAGGGCGTGAGGATGTCGTTGAACGTTGATGGATCCGTATGTATTTTTATCTTTCCATCAAATCCATGTAGTAGTATATGATACTACAGTAATTATCTTACCTTTCGCATCAACTTCATAATTTTCGTACGTACTCCATGCATGAACGGCGCCAGAACCAAACTTCTCATTACTCTAGGCAAAATCGTTATTTTCTATCTATCGGCCGCGCCATGGAGCAGAACCAAATTTTACAAGTTACGAGTTCAAAAGGAAAAGCCTGCCATGTTCACGTCGCACCCCCACACGGTTGGTCCGGCATGCCGCTCAAGCGGGAATGCGTGCGTTGTTGCATTTTCACTTACAAGTGGGACCGCAGTTGAGCAAATCGATAATCGGCAAACCCCCACCCGCCCACCGCGTGATGGCTAAGAAAACAGGAGGGAGAAGAGATGGCTGTAGCATGGACTCCAAGAAAATTGGTGTCGGATGGGACTCGTGTGGGTGGTGTGTGCCGTACTGCTAGACGTGAATGCTACTGAGTTATGGCCCATGCCACCCCACTATATCGAGCCTATATCGAGGTACGTAAAACAAATTTCCTGCAGTCCGTGCTCAGCCCTCCTCTATCTCTCTTCTCAGCCAGCCAGCGGACGCACGGAGCCCATCGTCTATTTGCTCACATGCGGCCCCACATGTCAGTGAAAACGCAAGAGGACCCACTGAACCTGCACATCTTTCACCTCGACGTGCTGGTGATGAAAAACAAATCCAATAAAGATCTTCGGTGGCCGCTTTTGGAGTTAGTCAAGAGTAGTAAGATTCTATTTACAGTTTAACCCAAGATGCACATCTCGTGGCTTCAACTACCACTCTATTTTCTTTCATGACACGACCTGGATGCTGGATGTCCCACGTGTCGGCAAAAGGAGGAAGAACCCGACCAAATCTTCGGTTCTGCTCTCGGATTAGACTAGTTGTGCTAACTTAAAATTTTTATTGTGTACTCCCTCCGTTCCAAAATACTTGACTTCCATTTGTCCAAAAATGGATGTACCTATATACTAAGACATGTCTAGATACATATATATTTTGAAAAATAGAAGGCATGTATTGTGCAACGGAGGGAGTAGAATGGATGCAAGTTTTTGTATTGGGAAGAAGAGTACATCCATATATTGATAGAGCGAAATTTAGTAAATGTTCTATCACTTTTAGCTAGCACAGACGCAAGATCGAGCCTCCGCAGATCAACAATGAATGCATCGAGAAGGCACTAATCCAACTTATAGGAGTAGTAAAATGTATTCTTGTGGTTCTTGTTTTCTTTGGTCTTGCTTTTCTAGTCAAAATTATTGTTGGAGTTCGTGTAAAATAGAGGTGCGTTTGGGGTCGTGCGTTGGAGTTGGCCTTACAAGTGGGACCGCAGTTAAGGAAACCGACTATCGGCAAACCCCCACCTCGCCCGCCGCGCGATGGCTGAAGTTAGAGAAACGACGAGGTTGAAGAGATTGCTCTAGCACGGACTCCAAGAAATAATATGGTGTCAGATGGATGTCGTGGTGGTGGCGTGTACTATTGTTGATTGGCCTCATCCGATAACCTGTTGCAATGCACGTACAATTATGTATTTGGAAAATATTTTTTTGCCTCGTCGCACCACTCAATCATAGAAGCGACTCAAAAGCCATTCATATATTTAGTAAGTTTATCACACGCATATCATTTTATTACATACAACAGGTCATCAACCCACATCGACAACGAGGATACATTATAAATACTAAAGTTTTCACCACTCAACAAATAACAAGCCATGAAATGAACTTCTACTCAACCATTCTGCGGCGTTGGAAATGCTTTGAACCACAAGTGATTCTCTGGGATGGGCCATCCGTTGTCGATCTGGAGAACAATGCAGGACTGATCATCCGGCTGAAGCGGCCTACTATATCAGTACCAGGGTAGGGAACCACCCAAATGTCCGAGGTATAGACACAGTTGCTTCTCATAAATGTGTCAACAGCAGTTGGATCGCCTTTCACCATCATCGGATAGTTTTGTCCAAGGAAGAGCGAGTTTTCTCCAAGACTATCAATTCTGTGCCGGGGAGAAGGAGTTGGCTCTAGCACACTAGTATCCATCCCGAATACCATGCAACGGGTGTTGGAATAGGTCCGGAGAGTGCAACCATGGGAGACACCTGCTTCCTTAGCAGTAACATCATCAGTGTGCTGTATACACACAAGAAGAGGTGATCCATCGGAATTAGTTGCCAAGCGCCACAGAGTATATGGGCGCTGCTCGTGATCATCACCATCGGCATCTCCCCCTTGGTTATAAAAATTTTCAAGTATAGGTGGTGGGATGTTCACAGGACCTTGGAAACACAAGAAGAAGGTTAATTAGTAAAGGGAAACTTGCTAACCCGCATGCATGTGGATGAAACAATTATAATTACGGTGGAAGACAAACGTACCGAAACTACTAGGATGCCATGCAAAAACAGTGCCATGAGTGGTGGCAGCAAACACAAGGCCCTCGTATTGAATTGCATCACAGTACTCATCCGTGTACAGAAACTGATTTTTGAGCAATATCCATCAAGTCGAACCACGAAGGACGGCAACAAGCTTGTTGAAGATAGCAACAACTTGATAGTTGTTGTAATTCCAAGAGCGGTTGGGAACTCAACAAATTGGTATCTTCCGTAGAAGACAGTCACCATGATCGTATTTGAACGTGCGTACATTACCGGTGTGCTCAACCTCTGGGCAGTGTGCTGAGATTTTTGGAAGTGGAACCCGGTGACGAGTGTACACATTCACAAGTTCCCACTCGCAGTTGGACCCAATGTAAACAACCCAATCTCCATTTGCGCCCGCCCAAGCCTTGCCCTCAAGCAATGGCATCTTAACATCATACGTATCATTATCAAGCGGCATCAACTGGCACAGGGCGAGGCCTTCGTCGTGCCGGCGCCAGTCATCAGGGTCACGGCGAAGAAGATAGGGGAGATCAAACCGCTCCTTGACTCTTGGGTTCTTTGTAATGATGTTATTAGTTGAGTTGATAATGGGCTTGAACGAACCTGCCATGCTAGCCGAGGTGATGACGTCGCACCGATCAATGAGTTCCTCCACCACGTCATCTTTCAGATCGGGGCAAGAATAACGGGGTCGTTTCCGGCCTGTTCCCTCCATGGAGAAGACGATCGAACAATGGCCGAAGAAAGGGTGAAGGGCTGAAGGAAAATGGAGGAGGGAGAGGAAGAGCGTGCGACAGCAGTTCCAAATCGAGAGGGAAAGGCGAAGAGTCGGTGGACGGTTGCGAGTTTGCCACGGTTCACGAAGAGGCGCCCCGGCCTACACGTCCATTCAGAAATACACCTACTACTCGCCGTTGTCTCACTGATATGTTGGAACGGGACCACATGTCAACGAAACATGGTGTGTAATTTCTCGTGCCAAATGCGACTTGGCCACGTTGGCCCGAGGTGCCGCATTAGTTATCGACCTTTATTTTTTTAATGGCGTGCCTATCAGTTTTGAAGCATGACTAACTGGTACTGTACGTGGAGAGGACGATAGCAGGGACCCGCCAAGGTCATGGCAGTACGCATGCAAGTGCCTCCTTATTTCAAGCCAATTTAAAAAATGGCTCCGCCTAGTGGATTTTTGACATCTGGGTCCCATGCCATTGTCAACGTAGTCAATAAATGAGAGAATTGCATAACGAGCGGCTGCCACCAGGGACCCAGCAGCTCGCCCACTTATTTTTGTTTTGGGTTAATTTGATAAATGCCACTCCAAATCTGGTGTATCCGAGAAATGCCACTGCAATTTCCAAACTTTGAAAAATGCCATTTCATGCCATTTCTAGTGGCATTTTTTGAAGTCTGGAGTGGCGTTTTTCAAAGTTTGCCAACTGCAGTGGCGTTTTTCAAAGTTTGCAAAAATTGCAGTGGCATTTTTCAAAGTTTGGAAATTGCAGTGGCATTTTTATGAATCACCATAATTGGAGTGGCATTTATCTAATTTGTTTTTGAGACGGAAGTAGGGTGTCAACTGGGCTGTGCGGGACACTCTGGCATGTCTAGACAGCCTTTTCTTTTATGTTTACCACAGACCAACCCAGTAGTTTTTTTTCTTTCTGAAAATGGCTAGCCCAGTTCTTTTGTGATTTGTCAAGTAAGTCGCTTTATCAGGCCTGTTGGGGTGCAAATCTTTCAAGATGAGGAGAGCTTCATTCGGCTGGCCAAGAAAATGGCCTATCAGTAATGAGAAATGGGTTGTACATTTTTAAACACATCAAACCGGCAATTATTTTCAAATATCTTTTTTTTCATTTCGAGATTTTAAATTGCATTGATTTTTATGCATGGACAATTTATTGGATTTTATATTGATATACATTTATTTTTAAAATCAGTGTGAATGTGACTCGAAATTTCGGGATTAAAAATAGTTCAGACCGCACCGACATATGCAAAATTTCGTATAATTTTTTAACCGTGGCCACAATATGGGCTGTAATGCTAACATAAAGAATATGGGCTCCAAAAAACCCCGTAAGAATTAGCAAATGGGCCTGTAAATTATTTGAAATAATGACAGATGGGCTGTATGCTGTTTTCCACAGATTTGAGGCTTTCCACAGATGGCCTGTATACTGTTGGATGTCCATCCAACGGCCGTCGTGCTTCTTCAATCTCTGCTCTTCCTGCTCCAGCCGCTCAAACAAGCGCCGGCGAGACTGCCTGCTCCCTCCTCCGCGCGGTCAGCTGTGCTGCCGTGCAGGCCTCACCGCCCCACCATACTCCCATCGCTGGCCAAGCCATCCCTCTACTCACCCACACCTGTTGTTATTCTCCGGCGACGGCAAACGAACCAGTAAACCCTCGTACAATCGTACTCCCCTCCGCGTGGGAAACAAGAACAATGGCCGAGTCTTCCCTGCCTCTGTGTCATTCCCTTCCTAGGCCTCACCGTCGTCCACCACCCTGGTGCTCTCGGCGTGGCATGGTCAGCGTGGTCAACGACCGACATGCATCTGACGTGGACTGTACGTGGAGAGGCTGACAGCTGGGTCCACGGCCGCACGCAAGGAAATGCCTCTTTATTACGCGCAAAATAATGATTTCCTCCACCTGACATCTGGGACCCACCGAAACGGCCTCTGTATTTCACGAAAAAAATGTTACCGCCGCTGACAGCTCGGACCCACTAGCTATATCTTCGCACACAAGGAAGTGCCTCCTTATTACACAAAAAAATGAATACTCCCCTGCTAGCTGGGACCCAGTATAGTGGGCCTACTAAGTTGACGGGGACGAAGGGCTTTGTCAACTTAGTCAATATGCACGATTCTAGCTCGACTGACCATACGATGTCCATCCAATGGCCGTAGTGCTTCTTCAACCTCTGGTCTTCTTGCTCCAGCCGCCCAAAGTAGCGCCGGTCATGCCGCCTGCTCCTGCCTCCCGTGGCCGGCTGTGCTGCCGCGGAGGCCTCACCACCCCCATACTACTCCCACCGTTGTCCAGGCTCCACTCCACTCACCCACACCCCCTGTTATTCTGCGGTGACGGTAGCACAGCCAAACCAGTGAACCCTCGTACTCCTCTCTGTGTGGGCATCCACTGCCGCGTCTTCCCCGGCTCTGCGTCATCCCCTTCCTAGGCCTCACCGTCGTCCACCGCTGTGGTGCTGTCGGCGCGGCGTGGTCCATGTGGTCAACGACCGAATTCCATCGGAAGAATACTGTATGTGGAGAGGCTAACAGCTGGGTCCACGACAGCCGCAAGGAAGTGCCTCCTTATTACATGGAAAATAATTATTCCTCCACCTGACAGCAGGGACCCACCGGACGCCCACCAGTATATCGTGAAAAAAACGTTTGCCCCTGACTGTTGGGACCCACCCGATGGGCCACCGTATTTCGTGAAAAAAATATTCCCCCTGCTGTCAGCTCGGACCCACCGGAAGTGCCTCCTTATTACGCACAAAAAAATGAATACCCCCTACTAGCTGGGACCCACCTTGGTGGGAGGCTGACTTGTGGGCCTACTAAGTTGACTGGGACGGGGGGCTTTGTCAACTTAGTCAATATGCACGATTCTAGCTCCAGTGACCGTACGATGTCCATCCAACGGCCGTAGTGCTTCTTCAACCTCTGGTCTTCTTGCTCCAGCCGCCCAAACCAGCGTCGATCGTGCCTCGTGCTCCTGCCTCCCGTGGCCGGCTGCGATGCGGCGGAGGCCTCACCGCCCCCTACTACTCCCACCGCCGGCCAGGCCATCCCTCTACTCACCCACACCCCCTGTTATTCTGCGGCGACGGCAGCCTCACACCGCAGCGAACCAGTGAACCCTCGTACTCCTCTACGCGTGGGCATCCACTGCCGCATCTTCCCCGGCTCTGCGTCGTCCCCTTCCTAGGCCTTGCCGTCGTCCACCGCCCTGGTGCTCTCGGCGCGGCGTGGTCAACATGGTCAAGGAACGGCTTCCACCGGATGTGGACTGTACGTGGAGAGGCTAACAGCTGGGTCCATGGCCGCAGCAAGGAAGTGCCTCCTTATTACGTGCAAAATAATTATTCCTCCACCTGACAGCAGGGACCCACCGGACGGGCCACCGTATTTCGCGAAAAAAATGTTTGCCCCTGACTGCTGGGACCCACCAGCTATATCTTCGCACGCAAGGAAGTGCCTGACAGTCGGGACCCACCTGGTCGAAGCGTACGTAGCGTTGTCATTCTGGTCGCGAACGTGTACGTACATATATACTGGTGGATGTAGAGGCGCGCACATGTCGTAGTAGAGGCGTGCACGTAGCATGTACACGTACGTACAGCGGCCAGGGTGCAAGAAAGAAAATATGGCCACGTATGTGTACATACGGGCGGGGTCTCGAACGCCTACTCGCGCATACGTACGGCCAGGGCTCGTGTACATGGCTGGGTCGGGACGGAGAAACAGCGTCGTCGTCGTGTTCATGGGGAGGCAACGGAATGCGTCGTGTTCATGGGGAGGCAACGGAATGCGTCGTGTTCATTGGGGGGGCTTGGACGGAACAGGCGATGGAAACGAGGTCTGGCGTACCGCAGAATGGAGGAAACAGCCTTGTGTTCGACCGGCCACGTTTGAAACAGGATCCTGTTGATCGGGAGGGGTCTGGCGTACCGCAAAATGGAGGAAACGGACCCCCTACGGTCGAAACGGGGGTCCTGTTCATCGGGAGGGGTGTGGCGTACCGCAAAACGGAGGAAACGGACTTGTGTTGGAGCGCTACGGTCGAAATGGGGGTCCTGTTCATCGGGAGGGGTGTGGCGTACCGCAAAACGGGACTCCACGAGATACTGTTCATCTCCACCGTCGGCCCCCTCCAACCTCCATGAGCTACTATTCATCCACCATCGACCTCCTCCAGCCTCCACCTGCGACTATTCATCCACGGGCTCCTGTTCATCCAGCCTCCACCACGCACTACTCCACCGGCTACTGTTCAACCAGCCCTCTCCACGGGCTCCTATTCAACCACCCCTCCACGGGCTACTGTACATCCTGCCCTCCACTATCTACTGTTCATCCTGCCCTCCATGGGAGGTCCTGTTCATCCAGCCCTCCACGGGGTCCTGTTCATCCAGCCCCAACCGGCTCGATCGATCGGGGTCCTGTTCATCCAGAGGCAACACCATGG
>NC_057803.1:531035392-531043213 GCF_018294505.1 Triticum aestivum
GGTGGCGCCAGGTAAGTGGCTGGAGGAGCTGGGCCGGGTAGGTTTCTCTCTCTCCTTTTTTTTTCTCTTTTCTATTTTCTGCAATTGGTTTTGATTTGATTTAAAATATCAAATCATTTTTCTAAAACTTTCTGTAAAGTGTATGTGAGCTCAGGAACTAGTCCAAGGTCACAGGCAACTTACAAAAATATTTGAACTTTATTTCTTATATAATAGAAATAAATTCAACTCAAATATGTCATTGGTTTAAGTCAAAGGCCCAAAAATAAATAATTCTGTGATTCCAAAAATATTGGTTTGAATTTTACCTCTTACCAATATTTTCACAGAGTAACAGGAACATTTCTTTGGACTCATTTGATGAGATTTAAATGTTGGTTATTTTTAGAGGTCTTCTGAGGCTTTTGAAAATTCCTCAATTCAAATTTCATTTGAATTAAAACATGATGCTCACATGAGGGTCTAGCATAGTGCATAACCGGACCAGGGATGTGACAACTCACCCCCACTAAACAAAAATCTCGTCCCGAGATTCAAGCGTAGGGTAAGGTGAAGGGGGAACGCAAACTAGCACAATCTTCACGATCCAGGTTGCACTTCATAGGGGAGTTGATTCGATCACCATCGTTGTCTTGAAGTCTTGCTCTGAGAACTCCAACTATCATGACAACGAGAGGAAGGAAAGATCCCAAAAGAATCGTTCTTCTCGAAGGTCGAACAACTCAGGATTAACTCATGGAATGAGACATAGCAACATCTCTTGAGCTGAGAGGCGAAGCACACCTCTAGCGGAAAGGAGTGGAACAAATGACGGAGGTTTACCAGGTAGACTACAATTCCACACTTAACAGGGTGGTAAACGGTTGTCAGCGCAGCGAGGAGTTGAGTTGCCATGATACCACAACGAGGCACCTTAGCGATGGTGACTCGTAGATATATCCCCTTAAGTGGCAAAAAGAATTACCTTTGATTGAGAGATCATTGAAACTCTTTAAACCAGCCTAAGGCAATTCTCGAGCAATCGTTTGGAGGGGGTCGGTAGAATGGCATACTCGGACTTGGATGATGTGGATTACCTTGTTGAAGACAACATAATGGATGAATTTGCTTACCACCGGAAATGGAAGAGACCCATGGTAGAATGGCACATTGGCGGTGCAAGCTGGGAACAAAATGCAAATGCTGGGAATGATTCTGGTAACTGGGGAAGAACCCAACAATAGAGAGTGAATTCATTGTTTGAAAAGGACATAGCATTGCCGAGGAAACTGAGAGCACTATACAGTTAATGCCGACGATCAAACCTAGCACTTGCGCGTGCTCTCAAGAACTTGAGCATTTCCATAATCATTAAGATTTTACCAATATCCGTGTCAAGGATCCTGGCAACACAACTTGCTACCATGATGAATGATGATGGATGATGCAGATGCAAAGGAAGATAACACTTCTCAGATTTCACCTTAGCGAGGCCAAGGAAATAAAATCTGGATGATCGACCGAGAGACATTTAGCACTCCGCTTCTAATGCTCTCCTTAATGTGCTAGCATAATCCATTTATTGAAATGGTTTGGTAACCAGACCATCAAGTAAAAAGGTCGGACTTCGGGAGCACAAAAATCATAAGGCATAGCTAGGGGGTAAATCCTACGAAGTCCTTATGGGGAGGTGGCCAACTTCCTCAAACAAGATAGTATAATAATTGATCTACCGGATGGGTGTGTTGGCCACGACATCCACCTTACCGGTTATCGAGAGACCAATATTATAGTTCTTGGGAAATGTTCCAACCATCATATCTGCCTGAGATTTAGATCTGGTTGGGGTCAGAATATTCCAGACTCATCGAGTCTAGGAAGAAAAATGAAAGTTTGCAACACAAATCGACGAGATGACGTTGCGAGATTCTCGGGGAATGAACTACGATAGTAAGCTCCAAAACATGAGCTGGTTCTGCTACAAACATGTGAACACGTTGTCCCAGACAAGAATGACCACATAGTAGTCTTATCATAAAACACTACCGAGTTCAGGTGGGGAACCATAATCGAGGATATCGAAGTCTTTACGCAAGTCCATGGATTAGATCCCAAGCATAGACTTCTTTTCCTTGAACAAGTCAATCAGTGGCTTAGTGTGCTAGGGACACATATAGAATGAAGGTTGCAAGCCTCCAGACTACAGAATACTTCGCACGTGTGCATGACTGATTTGGGATGATTCCAAAGGAAACAAAACAATCTTCCTCGAATTCATGGCGGCAACTTGCATCAGATGCACATGAATTAAAGGAAGTCACTACCTTCATCCAAACATATGCTTCATGAACGAAACACGAAGAAATGCTTACACAAGTTTCCAACACTAGGTTGATGTTCAACATGATTCATGGGGGGAGACAAAATGCTACTGATGGGCTCAACAGCAACTCATCGGAATTTCCATATCACTGGACTTCCACCATCATGTGAACACGGTGATAGCATTGGTCAGACCAAAGATGTAATGGTGTATGCTCAAGGGATCAACCACGAGTAAGACAACATTATGAGCATCATTGGTACTGATTTGATTTGACGATAGCCCACACTCAAATCAAAGGATTGATAAGACAATAGGTCCAGCAACTGATCACAGGGACCAATCGATGAAGATATCATCTTTCTTCAACACACACTACACAAGAATATCCCTTTGGAACGAACTAAGTCAGGCAAGCTTTTATCTTCCAACTCTCCAAGTTGTTGTCTAGCTTAACCAACTAGCTCAGGGATATCTAACACCAATTCTTGGAGAGAGGGTGGTTCACAAGAAACCAACTTGATCACGAGCTCAACATAACAGTCAGGGGACAACCTGGTAATACTTCCGAGAAGATATTCGGAAAATCACGAACCACCGGTATGTTACTAAGCTCGAGAACAATCTCGCTTTTGAGGGCAAGACGATATGATCAAATGAGTGAGGACTTGACAAGATCCTAACTCATCAGTCGAAGGGTGCACCGAAATAAGGGATAGGTAGCACGATCAGTCTTAGAAGGATGATTCAAAAACCAACACGCTAAGAATGAAATTATTGTCCTTTAACTACCAGGCAACGAGGTTGCTAGGAGTATTGATTTCACACATCACAATTCATTTGTCGGTATTCCGGTTGCATCAACACGAAGACCGAGGAATGACTAATGATGGCGAGAAGTATCACTATGTCAAAATTCATGAGAGTTGGTGTAGTTCTCATGACAATTCTGACATAAAGGGGGTAATACTCCAAGGTAGGACAGAACCAAAAGCTGGATTGGCATTTGATCTGCGGAATTCAACTGCTTTGACCCAATCCTAGATATGGATGAGGTACTGGAGTTTGTTTCTCCAAGTCATTCAGGACAGAATGGCTTGACGGACCACAAGAGTAATAGGCATCGATAAACGAATGCACGCATACTCTTGACTATCAATTGATAGACGAGGGTCAGAATGCAACTAAAGAGAACAACTCAAAGGAACATATAATTTTCTGAGTTGTGGATGCATAGATTGGTATGTCGAGCGAGATCAACATTTCTTACAGATAACCCATGCAGAGAGATAGGACTGGCAGAGTCACGATTTATGAATGGAGATCTCCTCAAGAGTACTCTAATTGTGATCTTTTGATCCAATAAACATCTGCCATAAGCGGTTCATAGTATTTGGAAGAAGGAAATACCACGGACCTCGAGGACTATCGCAAAGTTACTAATATCCTAAAGGAACTAGCAAACACTATCAACATGAAGTAAGTAGAGTGAATCTCGGGTTCAAAACCCAGGAATAGAATGCCTACTAACTAAATGGCATCACGGGATGCTTTCGATAATGACGGCCAGAATCATCACACTGGAAACACAGATCATGGCTAGACCACTAGATGATCCTCTAAGCACTTAGGGTCATAATAGGAACTCGAACATATATGTCAAGGCAATAAATTACCTCAACGCACCGGTTAGTGTGCTTATTCTGACCATAAGGGACATCGGGAATGGAAAGAAAGGATTTGCAAATGCATCAGACTATTTAGAAACCTGGGATGACTCGGACAGCATAACGGCTATAAATGCTCAAAAAAAGATTTGAGACATTCAGAAAAATGGTGGCATAACCACTCGGAAGCACAATATCAAGGTTTCGAGATCAACAGTTAACATGCAGAAGTCATAGGAACTGAACTCAAGCTTAAATCCAACAATCTTATAAGTCTACGGATTAGTAACATGTGATCTTGATAGAAAGAAGAGATAGCCTAGTTCTTAATCCCCGTAGGAAAGATAAGATGACTCAGATCAGAAGGGCATGAGGTATAAGGAGTAAAAAGAGCCTTATGTTCCATCCCACAATCAATTCCCTTACATAACTAAAGAATTTCTAGACTCAACTTCGACCAGTTTGGCTTGGTAATCCTACAGGCAGTCAAGCTCTGATACCAAAGCTGTCAGGACCCAGACTCAATGCCACATCGATCTAGCATGTAACACCTCATATCACTTTGCGGCCTCACGCACGGTATTCCCACGGTGTCGCCTTACCTTTGTCCGGGACCGTTTGCGCCTTATGGCACACGTATATGATAGTGCCGCTAGCATCCATATGATAAGGAGCCCGGGCTGACATGGCTAGTCGTAAACCCAAAGTGGCACAAACTTACAGGGACAGGCATCCATGACCCAACATCGAACGTGTCGGTCATCAGCGAGTGAATTCCAGGCTGTAGCACTGGGCTAGCAGGACTCCGGTGAACCGGGCTGCAGCGGGCTAACAGGACTCCGGTATTCATCGCGTGACATTTCCCCAAAGGGACAGACACAGGAACGAAGAAGGACACATGCCGGCCAGCCTAAGTGTTCCGGAGCAGTAGCAAGCTACCATGGCTCGGTGGAAACACTAGGAGACATTTTCCGGTAAGAGAGGCTACTAAAGATAAACAACTAGATAGTCAGATCCCACACATACCAAGCATTTCAATATCATACACACAATATGCTCGATATGTGCAAATACAACATGGCATCACAACATGACTCTACGACTCAAGTATTTTATTCAATAGGCTCCGGGGAGCGAGATATTACAAACATAGGTCTCATGACCCAACATTCAGAGCTTACAAGTCAAAACACAAACGGAAGCTATCATGTCTGAGTACAGACAACTATAAATGAAAAAGGCTGAGGAGCTTGACTATCTACCAGATCCTGCCGAGGGCACAAGATCGTAGCTGAGGTAACAAGCTAAACGTCGAAGTCCACGTGGAACTACTAGCGAGACTGAAGTCTCTCTGCAAAAACATAAATTAAGCAACGTGAGTACAAATGTACCCAGCAAGACTTACATCAGAACTAACTACATATGCATCATTATCAACAAAGGGGATGGTGGGTTTTAACTGCAGCAAGCCAGCTTTGACTCAGTGGCTAACCTGAACTACGACTCCAAGTAACTCTTTTGAGGTGGCGCACACGAGTCCACATATTCACCATATCAATACACCACTATGGAACCGCTCCCGTCTCCCTACGAGAACGCCATCCATAGCACTCACGCTTATCTTGCGTATTTTAGAGTATCCACTTTCACTTGTCTATGAACTGATATAAGCAACCCAGAAGTCCTTTACCGCGGACACGGCTATTCGAATAGATGATGTTAACCCTGCAGGGGTGTAGTTCTTCACACACGCTCTCACCACTTACCGCCGTTTACACGACATGTACTCGGCAACCTTCAAGCGGAAGCCCAACGTGGGTGTCGGCCACGGCCTACCTAAACACCTAAGTCTCTAGTCCAGGTTTATCGCCTATTCGGGTTCCATCCATGAGGAGATCCGGCCGGAGTTTCGCTCACAACCCCAAACGATGTGAACAGGGTTCCGTGACACCAAACGGGCGCCCGGTATACCCGGCCACGTGCCTACCGCATCACAGCCCACCCCTCCGATCAGCGCTGCCCACGGCCTCCAGCATACTACAAACACCAGAAACTACTTGCAACTCCTGGATAGAGGACAAGGGTGATCAAGAAGCCGAGAGGGTCCATTGGTTTTGGGCCCAATGCGTGGTAGTAGCTGAATCATGGATCACAAACACAGAACTCAGTTCCTGAGGACGGCTGCAATGAGACAACCCACCATGTACTCCTACATGGCCTCTCACCGCTACCTTTACCAAATCGTGTTCACACGCTTAGCTCACACACTGTAGGACATGTTCACACACCTCTGATTCATTCCCGATGAATCAGACTTGACACAACTCTAAGCAGTAGCAGGCATGACAAACAAGCATGAATGAGTAGGCACAACAGGGCTCAAACAACTTCTACTCATGCTAGTGGGTTTCATCTATTTACTGTGGCAATGACGGGTCATGCAGAGGATAAAGGGGTTCAGCTACCGCGGCAAGTAACAAATGAATCGATGTTGTCCTAATGCAGTAAAAGAGAGCAGGAGCGAGAGAGTGGGATTGTATCGGAATGAGCAAGGGGGTTTTGCTTGCCTGGCACTTCTGAAGATAGCATTGAGTCTTCATCAGTGTCAACGATCACATCATCGGTACAACGTCTATCGAGGGGGAACAACACCGGCAAACACAGAAGAAACACGATCAATGCAATGCACAATATGATGCATGCTATGACATGGCAATATGAATGTGTTTTGGGCTAATGCATCTAGCAACAAGTTAAATGGGGTTGGTTTGAATACAAGATTCAAATTCAAACTCCATATGTGAGAGTTTAAATGCCATTTATTTGTTTTGTCCAAAACAGAGGACAAACATTGTTCAAACATGCATGAAAATGGTACAGATGGATTCCTTGAATTTTTCTGATAATTTTTCATATATAATTTATTTGATTTAGAGTTACGGTTGATTTACTATGATTTTTACAAGTTTTAAACATTTTCTGGAAATAATAAATCATTTAAGATTTATTTAAATTCCAGAAAGGAATTATTGCGTCAGCATGACCTCATAGTGATGTCAGCAGGTCAACAGGTCACTGTCTGGTCAAACCTGACAGTGGGTCCCGCGTGTCAGTGTAATTAGTTAAACTAAAATTACTTTAAACTAATCCTAAATAGTTAACAGGGCTGGGCCCCACCTGTCATTGACTCAGGAGAGTCAACCAGGGCCCACCCGTGGTCAAGGTCAACATCGGCTACATTGGCGTTTAGCCGCCGGCGAGCCCGACGTGGCGGCGAGAGTGGTTTTGGCCACTCCGACGACCAAATGGGCCGCGGAGGGCATCTAGGTGGAGCTGGGGACGAGCTGAAACTCTTGGTGGAGTTAGCTGGGGTCGGGGTGGCCGGAATCGGCGCCGGCGACGACCTAGGTGGCCACCGGAGTTCGGCCGAGGTCGAACACGGCGCTGCGGTGCACTAGAGGGGAAATGGAAGGGCGCTGCGGGCTCCTGGGAGGGCGGCGAACTTGGTAACATGCTCGGGCGCAAGCTGGGGTGGCCCTGGCCACGGCGGCGCCATGGCCGGCGGCGAGGAGCAATCGGCTCCGGTGAAAAGGGCGGCTAGAGTGCGGGAACGAGCGCGGGGAGGAGGGGGAATGGAAGAGGAGCTCACAGCGGATCCGGTAGAGGCAACGGCGAGGCCGGGGAGGGGCTGGAGCTCGCGAATCCTCGAAAGGTCGCCGGCGGCCGAAGGTTGGGGACGAGCTTCGGGAAGATGCTACAGGGCTCCTGCGGTCGAATGGGTTGGTGTGGAGGACGCAGAAGGCGATGGCGGTTCCGCTGGACTCATCGGAGAGGCACGGGGTGGACGGTGGC
>NC_057803.1:531343462-531517811 GCF_018294505.1 Triticum aestivum
ATGCTACCGTCAATCAAAGCAAGATAAGATGCATAAAAGATAAACATCACATGCAATCAATATAAGTGATATGATATGGCCAGCATCATCTTGTGCTTGTGATCTCCATCTCCGAAGCACCTTCATGATCACTGTCGGTGTCAAAACCGGCGGATCTTGGGTAGGGGGTATCGAGCTGTGCGTCTAGGCCGGATGGTAACAGGAGGCAAGGGACACGAAGTTTTACCCAGGTTCGGGCCCTCTCGATGGAGGTAAAACCCTACGTCCTGCTTGATTAATATAGATGATATGGGTAGTACAAGAGTAGATCTACCGCGAGATTAGAGAGGCTAAACCCTAGAAGCTAGCCTATGGTATGATTGTTGTTCTGTATGTTGTCCTACGGACTAAAACCCTCCGGTTTATATAGACACCGGAGAGGGTTAGGGTTACACAAAGTCGGTTACAATGGTAGGAGATCTGCATATCCGTATCGCCAAGCTTTCCTTCCACGCCAAGGAAAGTCCCCTCCGGACACGGGACGAAGTCTTCAATCTTGTATCTTCATAGTCTAGGAGTCCGGTTGAAGGTATAGTCCGGCTATCCGAACACCCCCTAATCCAGGACTCCCTCAGTAGCCCCCGAACCAGGCTTCAATGACAATGAGTCTGGCGCGCAGATTGTCTTTGGCATTGCAAGGTGGGTTCTCCCCCAAATTCCATGTACCTATTGAATAAAGTCCGGTTTCTTGTAGATGTTGCGCTCCTTGGCTTCTACGCCCAATAATGGCCACTCCCCATGTGTCAAACGAATACGAAAAGTCTGAGTGTTTTTACATTCACACCCCTAGCCGCGTAAATGAGCTGCCCTATTTAAGGGGACGAGGATTTAGATCCAAACCACATCTTCCCCCCTTCGCGAGTGTTCATCAGAGCGCATCCGACAAAGGTCCATTCCACCATGGCCAGCCATCGTAACTCCTCCTTTCGCCCTTCCAGCCCTTAGCCTGGGTATTGGGAGAGATGCTCCATCCCGTATAGCGAGCTAGTGACGCTCCAGACCAAGGGATTCCTCCCCCCGGCCAACATGGTCCCGGTTCGAGCCGGTCTTGCCATCTATAACGGCGGAAAGCAAGCGGAGAGTGCCCCCAATCCCTCCAAAGGAGAGCGGGTATGCCTTGTCCCTTATTTAATAAGGGGGCTCGGGTTTCCAATCCATCCATTTCTCCGGGGGCTGCTGGAGTTCTACGGCCTCCAGCTACACAATCTCACGCCAGCCTCCGTATTGCATATCGCGGGCTTCGTAGCCCTCTGCGAGCTGTTTTTGGGCGTCGAGGCTCATTTCGGGCTATGGAAAAGGTTATTCTGCCTTGTGCCCCGCTCTAAGGAGGGGTCAATGTATCAAGTGGGCGGAGCCGAAGTGTGGCGCATCGCCGGGACCAGATATCTATCCGGAACCCCAAAGAAGGCGTCCGAAGACTGGCCCTCGGAATGGTTTTATATAGAAGACGTCCCGCTGCCGGATCCTGTCCGGATTGGCCTCCCTGAATTCGACAGTGCTCCCTTAAAGAAGCGCCTAAGCTGGCGTCAACGGAGCCCTCAGAGGGAAAGTGACAGGGACATCATTTACCTGATGGGCCAAATAAGATTGTTAGCCCATTCCGGACTAACCATGATCGGGGTTATGGCCGAATGCATCATGCGGGGGGTGCAGCCGCTTCAGTATAGAAGCCACCCCATGTGGGACTTCAACGGGGAGGACGACGCCACCCGCTACGGCCGTAAGGGGCCGGATTCAGCTGCCGCTCTACTAAAGATCTTGTCCACTTTGTATAAGGGAGAAGAGGAGGAATTTCTCCGCGTTAACCCACAGGGTGGATTCTCTATGCACAATCCCCCAAGCTGGGTAAGCGGTCACATTTTGCCCATCCGTTTTGTATTCCCATTGTTAAATATTCAGTCTGATGACTTCAACGCAGGAACTGCGCCGGGCTGTTAAGGAAGTAAGTAGCCCTCCTCCACAACCTGAGGACCCAGGACGGTCCCTCGACCCGGCCTCTCAAGAGGATCTGGACATATCTGTGGAGCTGATTGATGGAGTGTTCCATCAATTGAGCAAGGACAATGCCTTGGTGGCCATTACGGCCGATTACCCAGGGCTAATCCCGGCCTCCTAGGTAACTGAGATCGAAGTCCCAGTACCCCAAATAGGTGTCCGCCCTCTCGTGTTTTAAGTTTCCTGATTACAACCGAACTTTGCAGGGGAGGTTTTTGAGGCGGAAGGCCGAACCTGCGGTGACAAGACAATGAGGGGCCGCAGGGCCCCGTGGGCAGAAAAGAAGTGCAGTCCGGACCGAGGCGTCAGCGCAAAGGTATGGCGCGCCCCCTTATCCCAGGTGTTATACCTTCGAGGCACATTGACACTCGTGCTCTCTTCAGGACAAAGAGACCTCGCCGGACTATACCCGGAGAGGCCGCCAATCGCGCCTCCACCAGCCAGGCTCCAAAGCCTGGTCCAGAGGCGGAGGCGAACGCAAGGCGCGCCAGACGCTCCTTCGACGGAGGATGTGGACGGGTTGTCTGCCACCAACTCTAAGGTGGAGAGTGCCATGAACCACAGGCGTCGCCGGGCAATTCTTCGTGACGCTTGTTTCTCCCAAGGGGCGTTAGATGCCTTCAACTCGGGAGATGCGTACCTCCGTGCCGCTCAAAATGGTCTAGCCAGAGCCACGGAGCAATATGTAAATGACATATGGGTAAGAAAATTTTGGTAATTATATATATATATATATACCAGTAGCCCCCGAGACTTGAAACAGTTAGAATAACTGATTGAAGGATCATTTGTTATGCAGGTTCTTACAGAAAAGAATTCCCTACTATCCAAGGAGCTGGAAGAGTGCAAAGCCCAACTTGAGGCCGCACTAGCCGCAGCAGGGGAGCCCAAGGAGACCCCTTGTGGTAATATACACTTTGAAAGATAAGTATTTTGCGAAGCACGGCATGGGTGCGAATCTGACAAATAAAATTGCAGATGGCGCCAGATTGAATCTGGAAAGGCAACACCTCCTACACCAGCTAAAGGCTGGTGAGAAGGTGCTGACAAAGGTGAGGCGGGAGAAGAACGATCTTCAAGATGCCAACACCAAGCTGGGCGTCGAGCTGAAAGATGTTCGTGCCCAGCTGTCAGACTCCGTGAAGGAGAATCAGCGGCTTCGGCACGGCATATTTAGTAAGTGCTTGAACGAACCTTTGAAAGAAAGTTCGGCGGGGAAGTCGACTAACAGAGCAATGTCTGTAGGTGTGCTAACAGGTCGTCCTGCAGAGGAGATGCCCGGTTCTACGGGTGACCTTCTTCCCGAGCTCTCGCAACTGCTCGATCGAGTTCGGCAGGCGATGCAAGGCGTCGCCCAGGCCCTGTGGCCATCCATCTCCATGCCCGAAGGTCTTGGAGAGCTTGCGGAGAAGCTAAAGGGAGCACGGCGGCGCTTCCGATTGTGGAAGATATCGGCCTGCCGTCAAGGCGCTAGGGAGGCCTGGGCCATGGTGAAGACGCGGTACACAAAGGCTGACCCCAACCACATGGCCGAGGTCGGTCCTGTAGGGCCCGATGGGAAGGAGATCCCTGTAAGCTTAGTATACGACCAAGTAGAGTTGGCCGCAAAGTATTCCCAGCAGGACTGTAAATTAGACAACCTGTTAGATGGTATTGAAGAGGAATACAATCAGTCAAAATGACTATGTAATTTAATTGACATTTATAATGCCTTCTAGCCGGATTGTAGATCATTTGTCATGGCCGACCTTTTCGCTTCATCCTCGGGGCCTGACGGTCCGGAGTGTGTCCGAATTCCCATGTGGTTATATAGGAACCGGTGAATGCATGGAGACCAGGCGTAGGGGTCATTAGTGCGTGAACAGACAAGTGCCCGACTAGTTATGTTATATTACATGGTTAGTAAGAAACATCTTCCAGGGAGAATAGTTCTCTTAGGGGTTCCTTTCCCTGGGAGGCATGCCCTAAAGTGCATGTCTATACTGCGAAAAGAAACACAGGAAAAACAATTGGGGGCGTATAGAAAAAAATGATCATCTTTAGTTCACCGACCGAATATTCCCTTAAGAACGCTAGCTTTCGGCTTCACCCAGTCTGAGGTACACGTCCGGCTGACCCGGCAGTAACAATCGCAGAGGTGCTCCCTTTACCACCTAGCCGAACAATCGGGAACGTAGGGGTAAGCACAGGAGCCAGGCAACCCAGCTTGGCCAAAACTTAAGTCATATCGATGCATATAATGGTGAATAAAAGGTACATGCGGAAGTGTGACACATGTGTTGGGCATGAAGCCCGTATAAATAAGCTTCTGTTTAAAGAAGCCCCCAGGTTATAATGAGCGCGGATAGCGCGTCACTTTATGAGCCTTTAAAGGCTATAAGAGAGAGAGAGAGAGAGAGAGAGAGATGAAGAGGAATGTAAGACAGAAAGTATATAAAAAATGGATAGAGGAAGGAGACGAACACAGAGTCCGGCGCTAGGCATAGAATCTTCAAAGACGGGCTGCGTTCCATAGGTTCGGCTCGAGTCGGTTATCCGATGCATCCCGCAGGCGGTACGCTCCACCAGTAAGGACTTGGTCAATTATGAAGGGACCTTCCCACTTGGGCTTGAGTTTGTCCTTTTTCTTGTCCGGTAGTCGTAGAACTAATTCGCCAACGTTGTAATTTTTGGCCCGTACTTCTCTGCTTTGGTATCTTTGAGCCTGCTGTTGATAGAATGCGGAACGGGCTTTTGCCACGTCACGCTCCTCCTCCAATGCGTCCAAACTGTCCTGCCGATCGAGATCGGCTTCTCTTTCTTCGTACATGCGCACTCGAGGTGAGTCATGAACTATGTCGCAAGGCAAAACTGCCTCTGCGCCGTACACCATAAAGAATGGTGTGTATCCGGTGGTGCGATTCGGCGTGGTCCGCAGCCCCCAGAGTACGGAATCAAGCTCCTCTACCCAGTGCATGTTAGAGTCCTTGAGGGCCGCACTAATCTGGGTTTAATGCCGCTCATGATAAGACCATTTGCACGTTCGACCTGGCCATTAGTTTGTGGGTGATAGACGGAAGCATAATCGAGCTTGATGCCCATGTTTTTGCACCAGAGTTTTACCTCGTCGGCCGTAAAGTTCGTGACGTTATCAGTGATGATGCTGTGGGGGACGCTGTAATGGTGTACAACCCCGGATATAAAGTCTATCACAGGTCCGGATTCGCCGTCTTAACAGGCTTGGCTTCTATCCATTTGGTGAACTTATCCACCATGACCAGTAAGTATTTTTGCTTGTGGGTTCCGCCTTTAAGGGGTCCAACCATATCAAGCCCACAAACCGCGAAGGGCCAAGTGACGGGGATAGTTTGGAGGGTGGTGGGTGGCATATGGCTTTGGTTTGCAAAGAGCTGGCAACCGGTGCATCGTTGGACTAAGTCCTGGGCGTCTGCCCGGGCCGTTGGCCAGTAAAAGCCTGTGTGGAAGGCCTTGCTCACAAGGGACCGAGCTGCAGCATGATGACCGCCGAGTCCGACATGAATTTCAGCCAGGAGGTTCCGCCCTTCCTCTTCGGAGATGCACCTTTGAAGGATTCCGATAGTGCTTTTCTTATAAAGCTCTCCCTCGTGGACTTTGTAGGCTTTGGATCGCCGCACTATGCAGCGTGCTTCATTTTGTCCTCTCGGAGTTCCTGCCTAATAAGGTAGGCAAGGAATGGTTCTGTCCACGGGGCGATGACGGCCATTATTACGTAGGCTGAAGGTGTTATTTCATTGGCAGAGCCGCCGATTGTGTCAGAATGTTCGGTGTTGGGCAGTGCGGTTAGGTCCGGGCTGTTGTTGTACGGCTCCCCTTCCCATACTACGGATGGCTTGAACAGCCTTTCCAAGAAGATGTTGGGGGGACTACATCGCGTTTTGTGCCGATGTGTGCCAGGACATCTGCCGCCTGATTATTTTCCCGGGCTATGTGGTGAAATTCAAGCCCTTCGAACCGAGCTGACATTTTTAGGACGGCATTGCAGTAAGCTGCCATCTTTGGATCCTTGGCGTCGAGGTCTCCATTTATTTGGGATATTGCAAGGTTCGAGTCCCCGCGCACCTCTAGGCGTTGAATGCCCATGGATACTGCCATAGGAGACCATGTAAAAGGGCCTCATATTTGGCTGCATTGTTGGAGTCTATGTACATAATCTAGAGTATGTATTGAACTGTGTCTCCTGTGGGGGACGTCAAAACGACACCAGCCCCTAGTCCGGCCAACATCTTGGAGCCGTCGAAATGCATGATCCAATTTGAATATGTGCCATACTCTTTAGGGAGTTCGGCCTCCGTCCATTCTGCGATGAAGTCGGCCAAGACTTGCGACTTGATGGCTCGTCGTGGCTTATAAGTTATGTCGAACGGGAGGAGCTCAATGTCCCATTTTGCAATCTGGCCCGTTGCGTCACGGTTATTTATAATATCGTTAAGTGGTACTTCCGAGGCTACTATGATTGAACACTCTTGAAAGTAGTGTCGTAGCTTCCGGGATGCCATGAATACTGCGTACGCAATCTTTTGATAATGCGGGTACCGTGATTTGCAAGGAGTGAGGACAGTGGACACATAATAGACCAGCTTTTGAAGGGGGGATTTGTGTCCGTCCATTTCTCGTTCGACGACGAGCACTGTGCTTACAACCTGATGTGTTGCTGCAATGTACAATAGCATTGGTTCGCTAATGTTTGGCACGGCCAGGACTGGATTTGTTGCCAATATGGCTTTTATTTCGTCGAGTCCGGCCATGGCTGCATCCGTCCATTTGAAGTGTTCGGTGCACCGAAGGAGGCGGTAAAGGGGTAGGGCCTTTTCTCCCAAGCGGGAGATAAAGCGGCTGAGAGCCGCCACGCATCCGGTTAACTTTTGTATTTGTTTGAGGTCCTTTGGGATATCCAGCTGCGACAGAGCTCGGATCTTGGCTGGATTTGCTTCAATTCCTCTACCGGATACAATGAAGCCCAAGAGCTTTCCAGCTGGAACAACGAAAATGCATTTTTCTGGGTTGAGCTTGATGTCGTATGTTCGGAGGTTATCGAATGTGAGCCTCAAGTCGTTTACTAGAGATTCGAGATGTCTTGTTTTGATGACCACATCATCTACATATGCCCCCACTGTTTTGTCGATCTGGTTTGCCCGACATGTCTGAATCATGCGCTGATATGTTGCGCCGGCGTTTTTGAGCCCGAAGGGCATTGTGTTGAAGAAGAATGGGCCGTATGGTGTGATGAATGCCATTGCGGCTTGGTCTGATTCTGCCATCTTGATTTGATGGTAGCTGGAATATGCATCGAGGAAACACAACGAATTGTGTCCTGCAGTAGCGTCGATAATTTGATCGATGCGGGGGAGGGGGAAGGGATCCTTTGGGCAAGCCTTGTTGAGGTCTTTAAAATCAACGCACAGGCTCCAGGATTTGTCCTTCTTTGGTACCATCACCAGGTTTGCTAGCCAGTCCGGATGTTTTATATCTCTGATGAATCCGGCCTCCAATAGCTTTGCTAGCTCCTCTCCCATGGCCTGTCTCTTAGGTTTGGAAAAACGCCGAAGAGCCTGTTTGATAGGTTTGAATCCTGTTTGGATATTTAAGCTGTGCTCGGCCAGCCTGCGTGGTATTCCTGGCATGTCTGAAGGGTGCCAGGCGAAAATGTCCCAGTTCTCTCATAGGCACTCTCGCAGTGCGGCGTCTACGTCAGGGTTTAACTATGCCCCGATGGAAGCTGTTTTATTGGGGTCCGTTGGATGGACTTGGAATTTGACTATTTCGTCCGCCGGTTTAAAGGAGGTGGACTTGGATCTTTTGTCGAGTACCACATCGTCCCTATTCACCGTAGAGCGCATCGCAGTCAGTTCCTCAGCCGCTAGGGCTTCGGATAGTGCCTCGAGGGCCAGTGCGGCTGTCTTGTTTTCGGCGCGGAGTGCTATGTCCGGATCACTAGCGAGAGTGATGATCCCGTTGGGCCCGGGGATCTTGAGCTTCATGTACCCGTAATGGGGTATTGCTTGGAAGATTGTATACGCTTCCCGCCCTAGCAGAGCGTGATAACCGCTGCTGAACGGAGCCACATGGAACGTGACCTCTTCGGACCTGTAATTATCCGGCATGCCGAACACCACATCTAGTGTGATTTTTCCTGTACAGCGCGCTTCCTGACTGGGGATTATTCCTCTAAAGGTTGTGCTGCTTCGCTCAATGCGGTTCCAGTCTATTTCCATTTTTTGAAGAGTTTCCTCATAAATGAGGTTCAATCCGCTGCCGCCGTCCATGAGTACCTTTGTAAGATGAAATCCGTCCACTATTGGACTGAGGACCAATGCGGCTGGTGCTTGGGCTGTTCGGAATTTAGGTTCATCACTGGCATTAAAGGTAATAGCCGTGTCACTCCATGGGTTTATTGTTGCTACTTGGTAGACTTCGGAAAGGCTACGGAGTGTCCTTTTTCGCATATTACTTGATGCGAAAGTCTCGAAGACTGTTAATACCGTATTGGTGTCTCTGGGGTGGCTTTCTGTGGCCTCCGGAATTAGGAGATTTTCGCCAATTTTGGCCACCTACCGGAGTATCCAACATGCTCTAAAGGTGTGAGTTGGTGTGGCGTCCTCTGTACTGTGAATTTTACAGGGTCCATTAAGCCATCCTTCCAATACGGTTCTGTGCCCTGTAGAGGGTTTTTTCTTTTTGGTGTTTGACCCGGGTGTCTGGCAATGATGCACCCGTTTATTTCGGACTGGGTTTGTATTAGGGCCGGATCGTCCCAAAATTTTATTTCGGTTTTCCAGGCGCTTTCCATCGCACAGTACTTTCGTACGATGGACGCCAAGTCAGCGAAGCATGCAATATCACGGTGACTTATGGCGTTGAGGATTCCCTTGTCCGTGCAATTACTGCAAAAGATTGAGATTGCATCTTCCTCGCGCAGTCCTTTATCCTGTTCATAACTAGGAGGAATCTGGCCCAGTAATGATGTACTATTTCTTCGGGCTCTTGCCTAATTTGGGATAGATCGCTAATGTTCGGATAGGTGGGTGGAATTAAATCTGAAGCCTCACCCCATCTAAGGCTCAGAGGCCGAGGAATTTCCGAACTCGAAAATTTGGATTCCTGGATGTTGTCCAATGAATCCAGTCCATCGCCTGACTCTAAGTTCAGGTCTTGAGTGATATCCTCCCCTCCGCGGGTATCCGTCTTGGAGGGATCGGGAATCCGGACGTAGCTAGTCCTTAAGATAGATGAAGGGTCGCCGCACTATCCCTCTACCATGGCAACGTGATGGGTGACTTGGGGAGAGTTAATCTCTCTCAGATCGGGTTTAGGCCCAATCTGGTCGTAATCCGTAGCGACTCCCAGGGCGGCAATGCGATCCAAGAGATCGTTTATGGAGGAGAGCTCCACTGGATCCAACTGCTCGGCGAGTTCCGAGCTGACATGAAGATTGTTTTCGATGGCTCGAGAGGTCATCATCGGCGCAGAAGCCGAACAGGCGGTCATAAGAAAACTGTTGGGGAACGTAGCACAAATTCAAAATTTTCCTACGTGTCACCAAGATCTATCTATGGAGAAACCAGCAACGAGGGGAAGGAGAGTGCATCTACATACCCTTGTAGATCGCTATGCGGAAGCGTTCAAGAGAACGGGGTTGAAGGAGTCATACTCGTCGTGATCCAAATCACCGGAGATCCTAGTGCCGAACGGACGGCACCTCCGCGTTCAACACACGTACAGCCCGGTGACGTCTCCCATGCCTTGATCCAGCAAGGAGAGAGGGAGAGGTTGAGGAAGACTCCATCCAGCAGCAGCACAACGGCGTGGTGGTGGTGGAGGAGCGTGGTACTCCAGCAGGGCTTCGCCAAGCACCGCAAGAGACGAGGAGGAGAGAGGTAGGGCTGCGCCAGGGAGAGATCAAATCGTGTGTCTTGGGCAGCCCAAAACCCCCACTATTTATAGGAGAAGGGGAGGAGGGTGCGCCCCCTCTAGGGTTCCCACCCCTAGGGGGGCGGCAGCCCTAGATGGGATGGAGGGGGGCGGCCAAGAGGGGGAGAGGGGGGCGCGCCCTAGGGTGGGCCTTAGGCCCATCTGCGCCTAGGGTTTCCCCCTTCTCCTCCTAGCTGCGCCTTGGGCCTTGTGGGAGGCGCACCAGCCCACTCAGGGGCTGGTCCCTTCCCACTCTTGGCCCATGCAAGCCTCCGGGGCTGGTGGCCCCACTTGGTGGACCCCCGGGACCCTCCGGTGGTCCCGGTACGTTACCGATAAAACCCGAAACTTTTCCGGTGACCAAAACAGGACTTCCCATATATAAATCTTTACCTCCGGACCATTCCGGAACTCCTCGTGACGTCCGGGATCTCATCCGGGACTCCGAACAACATTCGGTAACCACATACAAACTTCCTTTATAACCCTAGCATCATCGAACCTTAAGTGTGTAGACCCTACGGGTTCGGGAACCATGCAGACATGACCGAGACGTTCTCCGGTCAATAACCAACAGCGGGATCTGGATACCCATGTTGGTTCCCACATGTTCCACGATGATCTCATCGGATGAACCACGATGTCGAGGATTCGATCAATCCCGTATACAATTCCCTTTGTCTAGCGGTATTGTACTTGCCCGAGATTCGATCGTCGGTATCCCGATACCTTGTTCAATCTCGTTACCGGCAAGTCTCTTTTACTCGTTCCGTAACACATCATCCCGTGATCAACTCCTTGGTCACATTGTGCACATTATGATGATGTCCTACCGAGTGGGCCCAGAGATACCTCTCCGTTTACACGGAGTGACAAATCCCAGTCTCGATTCGTGCCAACCCAACAGACACTTTCGGAGATACCTGTAGTGTACCTTTATAGCCACCCAGTTACGTTGTGACGTTTGGCACACCCAAAGTATTCCTACGGTATCCGGGAGTTGCACAATCTCATGGTCTAAGGAAATGATACTTGACATTAGAAAAGCTTTAGCATACGAACTACACGATCTTTGTGCTAGGCTTAGGATTGGGTCTTGTCCATCACATCATTCTCCCAATGATGTGATCCCGTTATCAACGACATCCAATGTCCATGGTCAGGAAACCGTAACCATCTATTGATCAACGAGCTAGTCAACTAGAGGCTTACTAGGGACATGGTGTTGTCTATGTATCCACACATGTATCTGAGTTTCCTATCAATACAATTCTAGCATGGATAATAAACGATTATCATGAACAAGGAAATATAATAATAACTAATTTATTATTGCCTCTAGGGCATATTTCCAACAGTCTCCCACTTGCACTAGAGTCAATAATCTAGTTCACATCGTCATGTGATTAACACTCACAGGTCACATCGCCATGTGACCAACATCCAAAGAGTTTACTAGTGTCACTAAACTAGTTCACATCATCATGTGATTAAGACTCAATGAGTTCTGGGTTTGATCATGTTTTGCTTGTGAGAGAGGTTTTAGTCAACGGGTCTGCAACATTCAGATCCGTATGTACTTCGCAAATCTCTAGGTCATATTATAAATGCTGCTTCCACGCTCCACTTGGAGCTATTCCAAATGGTTGCTCCACTATACGTATCCGGTTTGCTACTCAGAGTCATTCGGATAGGTGTTAAAGCTTGCATCGATGTAACCCTTTACGCCGAACTCTTTATCACCTCCATAATCGAGAAACATGTCCTTATTACTCCAAGGACAATTTTTGACCGCTATCTAGTGATCCACTCCTGGATCACCTTTGTACCCTCTTGCCAGACATGTGGCAAGGCACACATCAGGTGCGGTACTCAGCATGGCATACCGTATAGAGCCTATGACAAAAGCATAGGGGACGACATTCGTCCTTTCTCTTTCTTCTGCCGTGGTCGAGCTTTAAGTCTTAACTTCATACCTTACAACTCAGGCAAGAACTCCTTCTTTGACTGATCCATCTTGAACACCTTCAAGATCATGTCAAGGTATGTGCTCATTTGAAAGTACCATTAAGCGTTTTGATCTATCCTTATAGATCTTGATGCTCAATGTTCAAGTAGCTTAATCCAGGCTTTCCATTGAAAAACACTTTCAAATAACCCTATATGCTTTCCAGAAATTCTACGTCATTTCTGATCCACAATATGTCAACAACATATACTCATCAGAAATTCTATAGTGCTCCCACTCACTTCTTTGGAAATACAAGTTTCTCATAAACTTTGTATACACCCAAAATCTTTGATCATCTCATCAAAGCATACATTCCAACTCCGAGATGCTTACTCCAGTCCTTAGAAGGATTGCTGGAGCTTTGCATACTTATTAGCATCTTTCAGGATTGACAAAACCTTCCGGTTGTATCACATACAACCTTTCCTCAAGAAAATCGTCGAGGAAACAATGTTTTGACATCCTATCTGCAAGATTTCATAAATAATGCAGTAATCGCTAATATAATTCCAACAGACTCTTAGCATCGCTACGAGTGAGAAAGTCTCATCATAGTCAACTCCTTGAACTTGTCGAAAAAAATCTTAACGACAAGTCGAGCTTTCTTAATGGTGATACTTACCATCATTGTCCGTCTTCCTTTTAAAATCCATCTGTACTCAATAGCCTTACGACCATCGAGCCGTTCTGCCAAAGTCTACACTTTGTTTTCATACATGGATCCTCTCTCGGATTTTATGGCCTCGAGCCATTTATCGGAATCCGGGCCCACCATCGCTTCTCCATAGCTCGTAGGTTCATTGTTGTCTAGCAACATGACTTCCAAGACAGGATTACGTACCACTCTGAAGTAGTACGCATCCTTGTCATCCCACGAGGTTTGGGAGTGACTTGATCCGAAGTCTCATGATCAATATCATAAGCTTCCACTTCAATTGGTGTAGGTGCCACAGGAACAACTCTTTGTGCCCTGCTATACACTAGTTGAAGTGACGGTTCAATAACCTCATCAAGTCTCCACCATCCTCCCACTCAATTCTTTCGAGAGAAACTTTTCCTCGAGAAAGGACCCGATTCTAGAAACAATCCCTTATTGCTTTCGGATCTGAGACAGGAGGTATACCCAACTGTTTTGGGTGTCCTATGAAGATGCATTTATCCGCTTTGGGTTCGAGCTTATCAGCCTGAAACTTTTTCACATAAGCGTCGCAGCCCCAAACTTTTAAGAAATGACAGCTTAGGTTTCTCTAAACCATAGTTCATACGGTGTCATCTCATCGGAATTACGTGGTGCCCTATTTAAAGTGAATGTGGTTGTCTCTAATGCCTAACCCATAAACTATCGTGGTAATTCGATAAGAGACATCATGGTATGCATCATATCCAATAGGGTGCAGTTATGATGTTCGGACACACCATCACACTATGGTGTTCCAGGCTGTATTAGTTGTGAAACAATTTCCACAATGTCTTAATTCTGTGCCAAACTCGTAATTCAGATATTCATCTCTATGATCATATCATAGATCTTCTATCCTCTTGTCACGACGATCTTTCAACTTCACCCTGAAATTACTTGAACCTTTCAATAATTCAGACTCGTGATTCATCAAGTAAATATACTCAACATCTACTCAAATCATCTGTGAAGTAAGAACATAACGATATCCACTACATGCCTCAGCACTCATTGGACTGCACACATCAAAATGTATTACTTCCAACAAGTTGCTTTCTAGTTCCATTTTACTGAAAACGAGGCTTTCAGTCATCTTGCCCATGTGGTATGATTTGCATGTCTCAAGTGATTCAAAATCAAGTGAGTCCAAACGGTCCATTTGCATGGAGTTTCTTCATGCATATACACCAATAGACATGGTTCGCATGTCTCAAACTTTTCAAAAATGAGTGAGTCCAAAGATCCATCAACATGGAGCTTCTTCATGCGTTTTATACCAATATGACTCAAATTGCAGTGCCACATTTGTGTGGTACTATCATTACTATCTTATACCTTTGGCATGAAAATGTGTATCACTACGATCGGGATGGTATTATTCAAATAAACAGAGTAACCATTATTCTCCTTAAATGAATAACCGTGTCGCGATAGACATAATCCAATCATGTCTATGCTCAACGCAAACACCAAATAACAATTATTTAGGTTTTAATACCAATCTCGATGGTAGAGGGAGCGTACGATATTTGATCAACCTTGGAAATACTTCCAACACATATCGTCATCTCACCTTTAGCTAGTCTCCGTTTATTCTGTAGCTTTTATTTCGAGTTACTAACACTTAGCAACCGAACCGGTATCTAATACCCTGGTGCTACTAGGAGTACTAGTAAAGTACACATTAACATAATGTATATCCAATATACTTCTATCGACAGCCTTCTCATCTACCAAGTATCTAGGGTAATTCTGCTCCAGTGGTTGTTCCCCTTATTACAGAAGCACTTAGTCTCGGGTTTGGGTTCAACCTTGGGTTTCTTCACTAGAGCAGCAGCTGATTTGCCGTTTCATGAAGTATCCCTTCTTGCCCTTGCCCTTCTTGAAACTAGTGGTTTCACCAACCATCAACAATTGATGCTCCTTCTTGATTTCTACTTTTGTGGTGTCAAACATCGCGAATATCTCAAGGATCATCATATATGTCCCCGATACATTATAGTTCATCACGAAGCTCTAGCAGCTTGGTGGTAATGACTTCGGAGAAACATCAATATCTCATCTGGAAGATCAACTCCCACTCGATTCAAATGATTGTTGTACTCAGACAATCTGAGCACAAGCTCAACAATTGAGCTTTTCTCCTTAGTTTGTAGGCTAAGAAAATCGTCGGAGGTCTTATACCTCTTGACGTGGGCACGAGCCTGAAATCCCAATTTCAGCCCTCGAAACATCTCATATGTTTCGCGACGTTTCAAAACGTCTTCGGTGCCTCAACTCTAAACCGTTTAACTGAACTATCACGTAGTTATCAAAATGTGTATGTCAGATGTTCGCAACATCCACAGACGACGTTCGAGGTTCAGCACACTGAGCGGTGCATTAAGGACATAAGCCTTCTATGAAGCAATGAGGACAATCCTCAGTTTACGGACCTAGTCCGCATAATTGCTACTATCAACTTTCAACTAAATTTTCTCTAGGAACATATCTAAACAGTAGAACTAAAGCGCGAGCCACGACATAATTTGCGAAGACCTTTTGACTATGTTCAGGATAATTAAGTTCATCTTATGAACTCCCACTCAGATAGACATCCCTCTAGTCATCTAAGTGATTACATGATCCGAGTCAACTAGGCCGTGTCCGATCATCACGTGAGACGGACTAGTCATCATCGGTGAACATCTTCATGTTGATCGTATCTACCATACGACTCATGCTCGACCTTTCGGTCTCTTGTGTTCCGAGGCCATGTCTGTACATGCTAGGCTCGTCAAGTCAACCTAAGTGTTTCGCGTGTGTAAATCTGTCTTACACCCGTTGTATGTGAACGTTAGAATCTATCACACCCGATCATCACGTGGTGCTTCGAAACAACGAACTGTCGCAACGGTGCACAGTTAGGGGGAACACTTTCTTGAAATTTTAATGAGGGATCATCTTATTTACTACCGTTGTTCTAAGCAAATAAGATGCATAAACATGATAAACATCACATGCAATCAAATAATAGTGACATGATATGGCCAATATCATATAGCTCCTTTGATCTCCATCTTGGGGCTCCATGATCATCTTGTCACCGGCATGACACCATGATCTCCATCATCATGATCTCCATCATCGTGTCTCCATGAAGTTGCTCGCCAACTATTACTTCTACTACTATGGCTACCGGTTAGCAATAAAGTAAAGTAATTACATGGCGTTGTTCAATGACACGCAGGTCATACAATAAATAAAGACAACTCCTATGGCTCCTGCCGGTTGTCATACTCATCGACATGCAAGTCGTGATTCCTATTACAAGAACATGATCAATCTCATACATCACATATCATTCATCACATTCTTCTTGGCCATATCACATCACATAGCATACCCTGCAAAAACAAGTTAGACGTCCTCTAATTGTTGTTTGCATGTTTTACGTGGCTGCTATGGGTTTCTAGCAAGAACGTTTCTTACCTACGCAAAAACCACAACGTGATATGCCAATTGCTATTTACCCTTCATAAGGACCCTTTTCATCGAATCCGATCCGACTAAAGTGGGAGAGACAGACACCCGCTAGCCACCTTATGCAACTAGTGCATGTCAGTCGGTGGAACCAGTCTCACGTAAGAGTACGTGTAAGGTCGGTCCGGGCCGCTTCATCCCACAATGCCGCCGAATCAAGATTGGACTAGTAACGGTAAGCATATTGAACAAAATCAACGCCCACAACTACTTTGTGTTCTACTCGTGCATAGAAACTACGCATAGACCTAGCTCATGATGCCACTATTGGGGAACGTAGCAGAAATTCAAAATTTTCCTACGTGTCACCAAGATCTATCTATGGAGAAACCAGCAACGAGGGGAAGGAGAGTGCATCTACATACCCTTGTAGACCGCTATGCGGAAGCGTTCAAGAGAACGGGTTGAAGGAGTCGTACTCGTCGTGATCCAAATCACCGGAGATCCTAGTGCCGAACGGATGGCACCTCCGCGTTCAACACACGTACAGCCCGGTGACGTCTCCCATGCCTTGATCCAGCAAGGAGAGAGGGAGAGGTTGAGGAAGACTCCATCCAGCAGCAGCACAACAGCGTGGTGGTGGTGGAGGAGCGTGGTACTCCAGCAGGGCTTCGCCAAGCACCGCAAGAGACGAGGAGGAGAGAGGTAGGGCTGCGCCAGGGAGAGATCAAATCGTGTGTCTTGGGCAGCCCAAAACCCCCACTATTTATAGGAGAAGGGGAGGAGGGTGCGCCCCCTCTAGGGATCCCACCCCTAGGGGGCGGCAGCCCTAGATGGGATGGAGGGGGCCGGCCAAGAGGGGGAGAGGGGGGCGCGCCCTAGGGTGGGCCTTAGGCCCATCTGCGCCTAGGGTTTCCCCCTTCTCCTCCTAGCTGCGCCTTGGGCCTTGTGGGAGGCGCACCAGCCCACTCAGGGGCTGGTCCCTTCCCACTCTTGGCCCATGCAAGCCTCCGGGGCTGGAGGCCCCACTTGGTGGACCCCCGGGACCCTCCCGGTGGTCCCGGTACGTTACCGATAAAACCCGAAACTTTTCCGGTGACCAAAACAGGACTTCCCATATATAAATCTTTACCTCCGGACCATTCCGGAACTCCTCGTGACGTCCGGGATCTCATCTGGGACTCCGAACAACATTCGGTAACCACATACAAACTTCCTTTATAACCCTAGCGTCATCGAACCTTAAGTGTGTAGACCCTACGGGTTCGGGAACCATGCAGACATGACCGAGATGTTCTCCGGTCAATAACCAACAGCGGGATATGGATACCCATTTTGGTTCCCACATGTTCCACGATGATCTCATCTGATGAACCACGATGTCGAGGATTCGATCAATCCCGTATACAATTCCCTTTGTCTAGCGGTATTGTACTTGCCCGAGATTCGATCGTCGGTATCCCGATACCTTGTTCAATCTCGTTACCGGCAAGTCTCTTTTACTCGTTCCGTAACACATCATCCCGTGATCAACTCCTTGGTCACATGTGCACATTATGATGATGTCCTACCGAGTGGGCCCAGAGATACCTCTCCGTTTACACGGAGTGACAAATCCCAGTCTCGATTCGTGCCAACCCAACAGACACTTTCGGAGATACCTGTAGTGTACCTTTATAGCCACCCAGTTACGTTGTGACGTTTGGCACACCCAAAGTATTCCTACGGTATCCGGGAGTTGCACAATCTCATGGTCTAAGGAAATGATACTTGACATTAGAAAAGCTTTAGCATACGAACTACACGATCTTTGTGCTAGGCTTAGGATTGGGTCTTGTCCATCACATCATTCTCCTAATGATGTGATCCCGTTATCAACGACATCCAATGTCCATGGTCAGCAAACCGTAACCATCTATTGATCAACGAGCTAGTCAACTAGAGGCTTACTAGGGACATGGTGTTGTCTATGTATCCACACATGTATCTGAGTTTCCTATCAATACAATTCTAGCATGGATAATAAACGATTATCATGAACAAGGAAATATAATAATAACTAATTTATTATTGCCTCTAGGGCATATTTCCAACAAAAACCACCTAGCCGGAGGGTTTGGCCGACAACCAAAGCTCCCTTAGCAACGGTGCCGTCTTTAAAGATGGGGCGAGGCATCCTTCCTGATGGTGACGACATAGAGGAACTCTCAATGAAAGAACCAATGTCAGTGTCAAAACCGGCAGATCTCGGGTAGGGGGTCCCGAACTGTGCGTCTAGGCCGGATGGTAACATGAGGCAAGGGACACGAAGTTTTACCCAGGTTCGGGCCCTCTCGATGGAGGTAAAACCCTATGTCCTGCTTGATCACTGTTGATGATATGGGTAGTACAAGAGTAGATCTACCGCGAGATCAGAGAGGCTAAACCCTAGAAGCTAGCCTATGGTATGATTGTTGTTCTGTATGTTGTCCTATGGACTAAAACCCTCCGGTTTATATAGACACCGGAGAGGGTTAGGGTTACACAAAGTCAGTTACAATGGTAGGAGATCTGCATATCCGTATCGCCAAGCTTGCCTTCCACGCCAAGGAAAGTCCCCTCCGGACACGGGACGAAGTCTTCAATCTTGTATCTTCATAGTCCAGGAGTCCGGCTGAAGGTATACTCCGGCTATCCGAACACCCCCTAATCCAGGACTCCCTCAATCACCATCGTCACCGACACGACACCTTGATCACCATCGTAGCACGTTGTTGTCTCGCCAATCTTATGCTTCCACGACTATCGCTACCGCTTAGTGATAAAGTAAAGCATTATAGCGCAATTGCATTGCATACAATAAAGCGACAAGCATATGGATCCTGCCAGTCGCCGATAACTCGATTACAAAACATGATCATCTCATACAATAAAATTTAGCATCATGTCTTGACCATATCACATCACAACATGCCCTGCAAAAACAAGTTAGACGTCCTCTACTTTGTTGTTGCAAGTTTTACGTGGCTGCTACGGGCTTAGCAAGAACCGTTCTTACCTACGCATCAAAACCACAGCGAGAGTTTGTCAAGTTGGTGCTGTTTTAACCTTCACAAGGACTGGGCGTAGCCACACTTGGTTCAACTAAAGTTGGAGAAACTGACACCCGCCAGCCACCTGTGTGCAAAGCACGTCGGTAGAACCAGTCTCACGTAAGCGTACGCGTAATGTTGGTCCAGGCCGCTTCATCCAACAATACAGCCGAACCAAAGTATGACATGCTGGTAAGCAGTATGACTTATGTCGCCCACAACTCACTTGTGTTCTACTCGTGCACAACATCAACGCATAAAACCTAGGCTCTGATACCACTGTTGGGGAACGTAGTAATTTCAAAAAAATTCCTACGCACGCGCAAGATCATGGTGATGCATAGCAACGAGAGGGGAGAGTGTTGTCTACGTACCCTCGTAGACCGGCAACGGAAGTGTTGACACAATGTAGAGGAAGTAGTCGTACGTCTTCCCGATCCGACCGATCCAAGTACCGAACGTACGGCACCTCCGAGTTCTGCACACGTTCAACTCGGTGATGTCCCTCGAGTTCCGATCCAGCAAAACGTTGAGGGAGAGTTTCGTTAGCACGACGGCGTGATGACGGTGATGATGTTCTACCGATGCAGGGCTTCGCCTAAGCACCGCCACAATATGACCGAGGTGAATATGGTGGAAGGGGGCACTGCACACGGCTAAGGAACGATCACGAGGATCAACTAGTGTGTCATGGGGTGCCCCCTTGCCTCAGTATATAAAGGAGGGAGAGGGGGAGGTGCGGCCGACCCTATGGGTGCGCCTGGAGGAGTCCTACTCCAACCGGGAGTAGGACTCCCCCTCTTGCCTTGTTGAAAAAGGAAGGAGGAAGGGAGAAAGAGGAAAGGGGGGGGCGCCCCCCTTCCTTGTCCTATTCGGAGTAGGGGGGGAGGGGGCGCGTGGCCTGCCCTGGCCGGCCCTCCTCTTCTCCCTTAATGCCCATGTAGGCCCAATAACCCCCGGGGGGTTCCGGTAACCCCCCCGGTACTCCGGTAAAATCCCGATTTTACCCGGAACGTTTCCGATATCCAAATATAGGCTTCCAATATATCAATGTTTATGTCTCGACCATTTAGACACTCCTCGTCATGTCCGTGATCACATCCCGGACTCCGAACAACCTTCAGTACATCAAAACACAAAAACCCTAATTACGATCGTCACCGAACTTTAAGCGTGCGGACCCTACGGGTTTGAGAACTATGTAGACATGACCGAGACACGTCCCTGGTCAATAACCAATAGCGGAACCTGGATGCTCATATTGGCTCCTACATATTCTACGAAGATCTTTATCGGTCAGACCGCATAACAACATACGTTGTTCCCTTTGTCACCGGTATGTTACTTGCCCGAGATTCGATCGTCGGTATCTCAATACCTAGTTCAATCTCGTTAGCGGCAAGTCTCTTTACTCGTTCCGTAATACATCATCCTGCAACTAACTTATTAGTTGCAATGCTTGCAAGGCTTGAGTGATGTGCATTACCCAGAGGGCACAGAGATACCTCTCCGACAATCGAAGTGACAAATCCTAATCTCGAAATACGCCAACCCAACAAGTACCTACGGAGACACCTGTAGAGCACCTTTATAATCACCCAGTTACGTTGTGACGTTTGGTAGCACACAAAGTGTTCCTCCGGTAAACGGGAGTTGCATAATCTCATAGTCATAGGAACATGTATAAGTTAGCAACAAACTAAACGATCAAGTGCTAAGCTAACGGAATGGGTCAAGTCAATCACATCATTCTCCTAATGATGTGATCCCGTTAATCAAATGACAACTCATGTCTATGGTTAGGAAACATAACCATCTTTGATTAACGAGCTAGTCAAGTAGAGGCATACTAGTGACTCTCTGTTTTTGTCTATGTATTCACACATGTATTATGTTTCCGGTTAATACAATTCTAGCATGAATAATAAACATTTATCATGATATAAGGAAATAAATAATAACTTTATTATTGCCTCTAGGGCATATTTCCTTCACTTTGTGTGCTATCAAACGTCACAACGTAACTGGGTGATTATAAAGATGCTCTACAGGTGTCTCTGATGGTGTTTGTTGAGTTGGCATAGATCGAGATTAGGATTCGTCACTCCAATTGTCGGAGAGGTATCTTTGGGCCCTCTCGGTAATGCACATCACTATAAGCCTTGCAAGCAATGTAACTAATGAGTTAGTTGCGGGATGATGCATTACAGAACGAGTAAAGAGACTTGCCGGTAACAAGATTGAACTAGGTATTGAGATACCGATGATCGAATCTCGGGAAAGTAACATGCCGATGACAAAGGGAACAACGTATGTTGTTATGCGGTTTGTGATGGGGAACGTAGTAATTTCAAAATTTTCCTAGGCACACGCAAGATCATGGTGATGCATAGCAATGAGAGGGGAGAGTGTTGTCCACGTACCCTCGTAGACCGAAAGTGGAAGCGTTAGCACAACGCGGTTGATGTAGTCGTACGTCTTCATGATCCGACCGATCCAAGTACCGAACGCACGGCATCTCCGAGTTCAGCACACGTTCAGCTCGATGACGTCCCGCGAACTCCGATCCAGCAGAGCTTCACGGGAGAGTTCCGTCAGCATGATGGCGTGGTGACGGTGATGATGTTGCTACCGACGCAGGGCTTCGCCTAAGCACCTCTACGATATGACCGAGGTGGAATATGGTGGAGGGGGGCACCGCGCACGGCTGGGAGAGATCAACTGATCAACTTGTGTGTCTAGAGGTGCCCCCCTGCCCCTGTATATAAAGGAGCAAGGGGGGAGGCCGGCCGGCCCTCTATGGGCGCACTAGGAGGAAGAGTCCTCCTCCTAGTAGGAGTAGGACTCCCCTTTCCTACTCCTACTCCTACTAGGAGGAGGAAAGGAAGGAGGAGAAGGAGAAGGAAGGAGAAGGAGGAAAAGGAGGAAAGGGGGGCCGGCCCCCCAGTCCAATTCGGTTTGGGCTAGGAGGGCCGCACGCTCTGCCTCCTCTCTTCCACCACTTGGCCCATGAGGCCCATTACTTCTTCCTCGCATTCCCGTAACTCCCCGGTACCCCCGAAAATACCCGAATCACTCGGAACCTTTCCGATGTCCGAATATAGTCGTCCAATATATCGATCTTTACGTCTCGACCATTTCGAGACTCCTCGTCATGTCCTCGATCTCATCCGGGACTCCGAACTACCTTCGGTACATCAAATCACATCAACTCATAATACAATCGTCACCGAAACTTTAAGCGCGCGGACCCTATGGGTTCGAGAACTATGTAGACATGACCGAGACATGTCTCCGGTCAATAACCAATAGTGGAACCTGGATGCTCATATTGGCTCCCACATATTCTACGAAGATCTTTATCGGTCAGACCGCATAACAACATACGTTGTTCCCTTTGTCATCGGTATGGTACTTGCCCGAGATTCGATCGTCGGTATCTCAATACCTAGTTCAATCTCGTTACCGGTAAGTCTCTTTACTCGTTCCGTAATACATCATCCCGCAACTAACTCATTAGTTGCAATGCTTGCAAGGCTTAAGTGATGTCCATTACCGAAAGGGCCCAGAGATACCTCTCCGACAATCAGAGTGACAAATCCTAATCTCGAAATATGCCAACCCAACAAGTACCTTCGAAGAGACCTATAGAGCACCTTTATAATCACCCAGTTACGCTGTGACGTTTGGTAGCACACAAAGTGTTCCTCTGGTAAACGGGAGTTGCATAATCTCATAGTCATAGGAACATGTATAAGTCATGAAGAAAGCAATAGCAACAAACTAAACAATCAAGTGCTATGCTAACGGAATGGGTCAAGTCAATCACATCATTCTCCTAATGATGTGATCCTATTAATCAAATGACAACTCATGTCTATGGTTAGGAAACATAACCATCTTTGATCAACGAGCTAGTCAAGTAGAGGCATACTAGTGACACTCCGTTTGTCTATGTATTCACACATGTATTATGTTTCCGGTTAATACAATTCTAGCATGAATAATAAAAATTTATCATGATATAAGGAAATAAATAATAACTTTATTATTGCCTATAGAGCATATTTCCTTCAGTCTCCCACTTGCACTAGAGTTAATAATCTAGTTCATATCGCCATGTGATTTAATACCAATAGATCACATTACCATGTGATTAACACCCATAGTTCACATCGTCATGTGACCAACACCCAAAGGGTTTACTAGAGTCAATAATCTAGTTCACATTGCTATGTGATTAATACCCAAAGAGTACTAAGGTGTGATCACGTTTTGCTTGTGAGGGAAGTTTAGTCAACGGGTCTGCCACATTCAGATCCGTATGTATTTTGCAAATTTCTATGTCAACAATGCTCTGCACAGAGCTACTCTAGCTAATTGCTCCCACTTTCAATATGTATCCAGATTGAGATTTAGAGTCATCTGGATCAGTGTCAAAATTTGCATCGACGTAACCCTTTATGACGAACCTTTTGTCACTTCCATAATCGAGAAACATATCCTTATTCCACTAAGGATCAAGGTTGTCAGAATCGCGATTTTGAATCGGATCGGAGTTTTGATGGTATAATCGTAAATCGTAGAATCTTCACTACCAGGATCGTAGAAACGTAGATTTTATGAACTAAAATCGTAGAATCTGATGGGTGAGTTTGGATTGTAAAGTCGTAGAATCGTATAACAGAATCGCGATTCTAACAACCTTGCTAAGGATAATTTTGACCAATGTCCAGTGATCTACTCCTAGATCACTATTGTACTCCTTTGCCAAACTGAGGGCAGGGTATACAATAGGTCTGGTACATAGCATGGCATACTTTATAGAACCTATGGATGAGGCATAGGGAATGACTTTCATTCTCTCTCTATCTTCTGCCATAGTCGGGTTTTGAGTCTTACTCAACTTCACACCTTGTAACACAAGCAAGAACTCCTTCTTTGACTGTTCCATTTTGAACTACTTCAAAATCTTGTCAAGGTATGTACTCATTGAAAAATTTATCAAGCGTCTTGATCTATCTCTATAGATCTCGATGCTCAATATGTAAGCAGCTTCACCGAGGTCTTTCTTTGAAAAAACTCCTTTCAAACATTCCTTTATGCTTTGCAGAATAATTCTACATCATCTCCGATCAACAATATGTCATACATATACTTATCAGAAATGTTGTAGTGCTCCCACTCACTTTCTTGTAAATACAGGCTTCACCGCAAGTCTGTATAAAACTATATGCTTTGATCAACTTATCAAAGCATATATTCCAACTTCGAGATTCTTGCACCAGTCCATAGATGGATTGCTGGAGCTTGCATATTTTGTTAGTACCTTTAGGATTGACAAAACCTTCATCGTAGACTCTAGTGCAAGTGGGAGACTGAAGGAAATATTCCCTAGAGGCAATAATAAAGTTATTATTTATTTCCTTATATCATGATAAATGTTTATTATTCATGCTAGAATTGTATTAACCGGAAACATAATACATGTATGAATATATAGACAAACAGAGTGTCACTAGTATGCCTCTACTTGACTAGCTCGTTAATCAAAGATGGTTATGTTTCCTGACCATGAACAAAGAGTTGTTATTTGATTAACGGGATCACATCATTAGCTTAGCACCCGATCGTTTAGTATGTTGCTATTGCTTTCTTCATGACTTATACATGTTCCAATGACTATGAGATTATGCAACTCCCGTTTGCCGGAGGAACACTTTGTGTGCTACCAAACGTCACAACGTAAATGGGTGATTATAAAGGTGCTCTACAGGTGTCTCAAAAGGTACATGTTGGGTTGGCGTATTTCGATATTAGGATTTGTCACTCCAATTGTCAGAGAGGTATCTCTGGGCCTTCTCGGTAATGCACATCACATAAGCCTTGCAAGCATTGCAACTAATGAGTTAGTTGCGAGATGATGTATTACGGAACGAGTAAAGAGACTTTCCGGTAACGAGATTGAACTAGGTATAGATACCGACGATCGAATCTCGGGCAAGTAACATACCGATGACAATGGGAACAACGTATGTTGTTATGCGGTCTGACCGATAAAGATCTTCGTAGCATATGTAGGAGCCAATATGAGCATCCAGGTTCCGCTATTGGTTATTGACCGGAGACGTGTCTCGGTCATGTCTACATTGTTCTTGAACCCGTAGGGTCCGCATGCTTAAGGTTTCGATGACAGTTATATTATGAGTTTATGAGTTTTGATGTACCGAAGTTAGTTCGGAGTCCCGGATGTGATCATGGACATGACGAGGAGTCTTGAAATGGTTGAGACATAAAGATTGATATATTGGACGTCTATATTCGGACACCGGAAGTGTTCCGGGTGATTTCGGAGAAAACTGGAGAGCCGGAGGGTTACCGGAACCCCCCCCCCCCCGGCAGGTATATGGGCCTTAGTGGGCCTTAGTGGAAGAGAGGAGAGGTGGCCAGAGATGGGCCGCATGCCCCTCCCCCCTTGGTCCGAATAGGACAAGGAGAGGGGGCCGGCCCCCCTTCTTCCTCTCTCTCCTCTTTCCCCCCTCCGCGAATCCTATTCCAACTAGGAAAGGGGGGAGTCCTACTCCCGGAGGGAGTAGGACTCCTCCTGGCGCGCCTCCTCTTGGCCGGCCGCCCCCCCCCCCTTTGAGCCTTTATATACGGAGGCAAGGGGCACCCCTAGAGACACAAGTTGATCCACGTGATCATATTCTTAGCCGTGTGCGGTGCCCCCTTCCACCATAGTCCTCGATAACATTGTAGCGGGGCTTAGGCGAAGCCCTGCGACGGTAGTACATCAAGATTGTCACCACGCCGTCGTGCCGACGGAACTCTTCCCCGACACTTTGCTGGATCGGAGTCCGGGGATCGTCATCGAGCTGAACGTGTGCTAAAACTCAGAGGTGCCGTAGTTTCGGTGCTTGATCGGTCGGGACGTGAAGACGTACGACTGCATCAACCAAGTTAACGCTTCCATTGTCGATCTACAAGGGTACGTAGATCACACTCTCCCCTCTCGTTTCTATGCACCACCATTATCTTGCGTGTGCGTAGGAATTTTTTTGAAATTACTACGTTCCCCAACAGTGGCATCCGAGCCTAGGTTTCATATGTTGATGTTATATGCACGAGTAGAACACAAGTGAGTTGTGGGCGATATAAGTCATACTGCTTACCAGCATGTCATACTTTGGTTCGGCCGTATTGTTGGACGAAGCGGCCCGGACCGACATTACGCGTATGCTTACGCGAGACTGGTTCTCCCGACGTGCTTTGCACATAGGTGGCTTGCGGGTGACAGTTTCTCCAACTTTAGTTGAACCGAGTGTGGCTACGCCCGGTCCTTGTGAAGGTTAAAACAGCACCAACTTGACAAACTATCGTTGTGGTTTTGATGCGTAGGTAAGATTGGTTCTTGCTTAAGCCCGTAGCAGCCACATAAAACATGCAACAACAAAGTAGAGGACGTCTAACTTGTTTTTGCAGGGCATGTTGTGATGTGATATGGTCAAGACATGATGCTAAATTTTATTGTATGAGATGATCATGTTTTGTAACCGAGTTATCGGCAACTGGCAGGAGCCATATGGTTGTCGCTTTATTGTATGCAATGCAATCGCGCTGTAATGCTTTACTTTATCACTAAGCGGTAGCGATAGTCGTGGAAGCATGAGATTGGCGAGACGACAACGATGCTATGATGGAGATCAAGGTGTCGCGCCGGTGACGATGGTGATCATGACGGTGCTTCGGAGATGGAGATCACAAGCACAAGATGATGATGGCCATATCATATCACTTATATTGATTGCATGTGATGTTTATCTTTTATGCATCTTATCTTGCTTTGATTGACAGTAGCATTATAAGATGATCTCTCACATAATTATCAAGAAGTGTTCTCCCTGAATATGCACCGTTGCGAAAGTTCTTCGTGCTGAGACACCACGTGATGATCGGGTGTGATAGGCTCTACGTTCAAACACAACGGGTGCAAAACAGTTGCACACGCGGAATACTCAGGTTATACTTGACGAGCCAAGCATATACCGATATGGTCTCGGAACACGGAGACCGAAAGGTCGAGCGTGAATCATATAGTAGATATGATCAACATAGTGATGTTCACCAATGAAACTACTCCATCTCACGTGATGATCGGACATGGTTTAGTTGATTTGGATCACGTAATCACTTAGAGGATTAGAGGGATGTCTATCTAAGTGGGAGTTCTTTTAAGTAATATGATTAATTGAACCTAAATTTATCATGAACTTAGTACCTGATAGTATCTTGCTTGTTTATGTATGATTGTAGATAAATGGCCCGTGCTGTTGTTCCGTTGAATTTTAATGCATTCCTTGAGAAAGCAAAGTTGAAAGATGATGGTAGCAATTACATGGACTGGGTCCGTAACTTGAGGATTATCCTCATTGCTGCACAGAAGAATTGTGTCCTGGAAGCATCGCTGGGTGCCAGGCCTGCTGCTGGAGCAACACCAGATGTTGTCAACGTCTGGCAGAGCAAAGCTGATGACTACTCAGTGTGCCATGCTTTACAGCTTAGAACCGGGACTTCAACGACGTTTTGAACATCATGGAGCATATGAGATGTTCCAGGAGTTGAAGTTAACATTTCAAGCAAATGCCCGGATTGAGAGATATGAAGTCTCCAACAAGTTCTATAGCTGCAAGATGGAGGAGAACAGTTCTGTCAGTGAGCATATACTCAAAATGTCTGGGTATAATAATCACTTGATTCAAATGGGAGTTAATCTTCCAGATGATTGCGTCATTGACAGAATTCTCCAATCACTGCCACCAAGCTACAAGAGATTCGTGATGAACTATAATATGCAAGGGATGAATAAGACTATTCCCGAGCTCTTCGCAATGCTGAAAGCTGCAGAGGTAGAAATCAAAAAGGAGCATCAAGTGTTGATGGTCAACAAGACCACTAGTTTCAAGAAAAAAGGCGAAGGGAAGAAGAAGGGGAAATTCAAAAGGAACAGCAAGCAAGTTGCTACTCAAGAGAAGAAACCCAAACCTGGACCTAAGCCTGAAACTGAGTGCTTCTACTGCAAGCAGACTGGTCACTGGAAGCGGAACTGCCCCAAGTATTTGGCGGATAAGAAGGATGGCAAGGTGAACAAAGGTATATGTGATATACATGTTATTGATTTGTACCTTACTAATGCTCGCAGTAGCACCTGGGTATTTATTATTGGTTCTGTTGCTAATATTTGCAACTCGAAACGGGGACTATAGATTAAGCGAAGATTGGCTAAGGATGAGGTGACGATGCGCGTGGGAAACGGTTCCAAAGTCGATGTGATCGCAGTCGGCACGCTACCTCTACATCTACCTTCGGGATTAATATTAGACCTAAATAATTGTTATTTGGTGCCAGTGTTAAGCATGAACATTATATCTGGATCTTGTTTGATGCGAGACGGTTCTTCATTTAAATCTGAGAATAATGGTTGTTCTATTTATATGAGTAATATCTTTTATGGTCATGCACCCTTAAAGAGTGGTCTATTTTTATTGAATCTCGATAGTAGTGACACACATATTCATAGTGTTGAAGCCAAAAGATGCAGAGTTGATAATGATAGTGCAACTTATTTGTGGCACTGCCGTTTGGGTCATATCGGTATAAAGCGCATGAAGAAACTCCATACTGATGGGCTTTTGGAACCACTTGATTATGTATCACTTGGTACTTGACAACCGTGCCTTATGGGTAAGATGACAAAAACACCATTCTCCTGTACTATGGAGAAAGCAACAGATTTGTTGGAAATCATACATACAGATGTATGTGGTCCGATGAACGTTGAAGCTCGTGGCGGATATCATTATTTTCTCACCTTCACAGATGACTTAAGCAGATATGGGTATATCTACTTAATGAAACATAAGTCTGAAATGTTTGAAAAGTTCAAAGAATTTCAGAGTGAAGTTGAAAATCATCGTAACAAGAAAATAAAGTTTCTATGATCTGATCGTGGAGGAGAATATTTGAGTTACGAGTTTGGTGTACATTTGAAACAATGCAGAATAGTTTCGCAACTCACGCCACCCGGAACACCACAGCGTAATGGTGTGTCCGAATGTCGTAATCGTACTTTACTAGATATGGTGCGATCTATGATGTCTCTTACTGATTTACCGCTATCGTTTTGGGGATACGCTCTAGGGACGGCCGCATTCACGTTAAATAGGGCACCATCAAAATACGTTGAGACGACGCCTTATGAACTGTGGTTTGGCAAGAAACTAAAGTTGTCATTTCTGAAAGTTTGGGGCTGCGATGCTTATGTGAAAAAACTTCAACCTGATAAGCTCGAACCCAAATCGGAGAAACGTGTCTTCATAGGATATCCAAAGGAAACTATTGGATACACCTTCTATCACAGATCCGAAGGCAAGACTTTTGTTGCTAAATTCGGAAACTTTCTGGAGAAGGAGTTTCTCTCGAAAGAAGTGAGTGGGAGGAAAGTAGAACTTGACGAGGTAACTGTACCTACTCCCTTATTGGAAAGTAGTACATCACAGAAACCTGTTTCTGTGACACCTACACCAGTTAGTGAGGAAGCTAATGATGATGATCATGAAACTTCAGAACAAGATACTACTGAACCTCGTAGATCAACCAGAGTGAGATCCGCGCTAGAGTGGTACGGTAATCCTGTTCTGGAAGTCATGCTACTAGATCATGATGAACCTACGAACTATGAAGAAGCGATGGTGAGCCCAGATTCCGCAAAATGGCTTGAAGCCATGAAATCTGAGATGGGATCCATGTATGAGAACAAAGTATAGACTTTGGTTGACTTGCCCGATGATCGGCAAGCAATTGAGAATAAATGGATCTTCAAGAAGAAGACTGACGCTGACGGTAGTATTACTGTCTACAAAGCTCGACTTGTCGCAAAAGGTTTTCGGCTAGTTCAAGGGATTGACTATGATGAGACCTTCTCACCCGTAGCGATGCTTAAGTCTGTCCGAATCATGTTAGCAATTGCCGCATTTTATGATTATGAAATTTGGCAGATGGATGTCAAAACTGCATTCCTGAATGGATTTCTGGAAGAAGAGTTGTATATGATGCAACCAGAAGGTTTTGTCGATCCAAAGGGAGCTAACAAAGTGTGCAAGCTCTAGCGATCCATTTATGGACTGGCGCAAGCCTCTCGGAGTTGGAATAAACGCTTTGATAGTGTGATCAAAGCATTTGGTTTTATACAGACTTTTGGAGAAGCCTGTATTTACAAGAAAGTGAGTGGGAGCTCTGTAGCACTTCTGATATTATATGTGGATGACATATTACTAATTGGAAATAATATAGAATTTCTGGATAGCATAAAGGGATACTTGAATAAGAGTTTTTCAATGAAAGACCTCGGTGAAGCTGCTTACATATTAGGCATTAAGATCTATAGAGATAGATCAAGATGCTTAATTGGACTTTCACAAAGCACATACCTTGACAAAGTTTTGAAGAAGTTCAAAATGGATCAAGCAAAGAAAGGGTTCTTGCCTGTGTTACAAGGTGTGAAGTTGAGTAAGACTCAATGCCCGACCACTGCAGAAGATAGAGAGAAAATGAAAGATGTTCCCAATGCTTCAGCCATAGGCTCTATCATGTATGCAATGCTGTGTACCAGACCTGATGTGTGCCTTGCTATAAGTCTAGCAGGGAGGTACCAAAGTGATCTAGGAGTGGATCACTGGACAGCGGTCAAGAACATCCTGAAATACCTGAAAAGGACTAAGGATATGTTTCTCATATATGGAGGTGACAAAGAGCTCATCGTAAAAGGTTACGTTGATGCAAGCTTTGACACTGATCTAGACGATTCTAAATCGCAAACCGGATACGTGTTTACATTAAACGGTGGAGCTGTTAGTTGGTGCAGTTCTAAACAAAGCGTTGTGGCGGGATCTACATGTGAAGCGGAGTACATAGCTGCTTCGGAAGCAGCAAATGAAGGAGTCTGGATGAAGGAGTTCATATCCGATCTAGGTGTCATACCTAGTGCATCGGGTCCAATGAAAATCTTTTGTGACAATACTGGTGCAATTGCCTTGGCAAAGGAATCCAGATTTCACAAAAGAACCAAGCACATCAAGAGACGCTTCAATTCCATCCGGGATCTAGTCCAGGTGGGAGACATAGAGATTTGCAAGATACATACGGATCTGAATGTTGCAGACCCGTTGACTAAGCCTCTTCCACGAGCAAAACATGATCAGCACCAAGGCTCCATGGGTGTTAGAATCATTACTGTGTAATCTAGATTATTGACTCCAGTGCAAGTGGGAGACTGAAGGAAATATGCCCTAGAGGCAATAATAAAGTTATTATTTATTTCCTTATATCATGATAAATGTTTATTATTCATGCTAGAATTGTATTAACCGGAAACATAATACATGTGTGAATACATAGACAAACAGAGTGTCACTAGTATGCCTCTACTTGACTAGCTCGTTAATCAAAGATGGTTATGTTTCCTGACCATGAACAAAGTGTTGTTATTTGATTAACGGGATCACATCATTAGGTGAATGATCTGATTGACATGACCCATTCCATTAGCTTAGCACCCGATCGTTTAGTATGTTGCTATTGCTTTCTTCATGACTTATACATGTTCCTATGACTATGAGATTATGCAACTCCCGTTTGCCGGAGGAACACTTTGTGTGCTACCAAACGTCACAATGTAAATGGGTGATTATAAAGGTGCTCTACAGGTGTCTCCAAAGGTACATGTTGGGTTGGCGTATTTCGAGATTAGGATTTGTCACTCCGATTGTCGGAGAGGTATCTCTGGGCATTCTCGGTAATGCACATCACATAAGCCTTGCAAGCATTGCAACTAATGAGTTAGTTGCGAGATGATGTATTGCGGAACGAGTAAAGAGACTTGCCGGTAACGAGATTGAACTAGGTATAGGATACCGACGATCGAATCTTGGGCAAGTAACATACCGATGACAAAGGGAACAACGTATATTGTTATGCGGTCTGACCGATAAAGATCTTCGTAGAATATGTAGGAGCCAATATGAGCATCCAGGTTCCGCTATTGGTATTGACCGGAGACGTGTCTCGGTCATGTCTACATTGTTCTCGAACCCGTAGGGTCCGCACGCTTAAGGTTTCGATGACAATTATATTATGAGTTTATGAGTTTTGATGTACCGAAGTTAGTTCGGAGTCCCGGATGTGATCACGGACATGACGAGGAGTCTCAAAATGGTCGAGACATAAAGATTGATATATTGGACGGCTATATTCGGACACTGGAAGTGTTCCGGGTGATTTCGGAGAAAACCGGAGAGCCGGAGGGTTACCGGAACCCCCCCCCCCCGGAGGTATATGGGCCTTAGTGGGCCTTAGTGGAAGAGAGGAGAGGTGGCCAGAGATGCGCTGCGCGCCCCTCCCACCCTTGGTCCGAATAGGACAAGGAGAGGGGGCCGGCCCCCCTTCCTCCTCTCTGTCCTCTTTCCCCCCTCCGCGAATCCTATTCCAACAAGGAAAGGGGGGGAGTCCTACTCCCGGAGGGAGTAGGACTCCTCCTGGCGCACCTCCTCTTGGCCGGCCGCCCCCCCTTTGAGCCTTTATATACGGAGGCAAGGGGCACCCCTAGAGACACAAGTTGATCCACGTGATCATATTCTTAGCCGTGTGCGGTAACCCCTTCCACCATAGTCCTCGATAACATTGTAGCGGTGCTTAGGCGAAGCCCTGCGACGGTAGTACATCAAGATCATCACCACGCCGTCGTGCTGACGGAACTCTTCCCCGACACTTTGCTGGATCAGAGTCCGGGGATCGTCATCGAGTTGAACGTGTGCTAAAACTCGGAGGTGCCGTAGTTTCGGTGCTTGATCGGTCGGGCCGTGAAGACGTACGACTACATCAACCAAGTTAACGCTTCCGTTGTCGATCTACAAGGGTACGTAGATCACACTCTCCCCTCTCGTTGCTATGCATCACCATGATCTTGCGTGTGCGTAGGAATTTTTTTGAAATTACTATGTTCCCCAACAGTGGCATCCGAGCCTAGGTTTCATATGTTGATGTTATATGAACGAGTAGAACACAAGTGAGTTGTGGGCGATATAAGTCATACTGCTTACCAGCATGTCATACTTTGGTTCGGCCGTATTGTTGGACGAAGCGGCCCAGACCGACATTACGCGTATGCTTACGCGAGACTGGTTCTCCCGACGTGCTTTGCACATAGGTGGCTTGCGGGTGACAGTTTCTCCAACTTTAGTTGAACCGAGTGTGGCTACGCCCGGTCCTTGTGAAGGTTAAAACAGCACCAACTTGACAAACTATCGTTGTGGTTTTGATGCGTAGGTAAGATTGGTTCTTGCTTAAGCCCATAGCAGCCACGTAAAACATGCAACAACAAAGTAGAGGACGTCTAACTTGTTTTTGCAGGGCATGTTGTGATGTGATATGGTCAAGACATGATGCTAAATTTTATTGTATGAGATGATCATGTTTTGTAACCGAGTTATCGGCAACTGGCAGTAGCCATATGGTTGTCGCTTTATTGTATGCAATGAAATCGCGCTGTAATGCTTTACTTTATCACTAAGCGGTAGCGATAGTCGTGGAAGCATGAGATTGGTGAGACGACAACGATGCTACGATGGAGATCAAGGTGTCGCGCCGGTGACGATGGTGATCATGACGGTGCTTCGGAGATGGAGATCACAAGCACAAGATGATGATGGCCATATCATATCACTTATATTGATTGCATGTGATGTTTCTCTTTTATGCATCTTATCTTGCTTTGATTGACGGTAGCATTATAAGATGATCTCTCACATAATTATCAAGAAGTGTTCTCCCTGAGTATGCACCGTTGCGAAAGTTCTTCATGCCGAGACACCACGTGATGATCGGGTGTGATAGGATCTACGTTCAAATACAACGGGTGCAAAACAGTTGCACACGCGGAATACTCAGGTTATACTTGACGAGCCAAGCATATACAGATATGGCCTCGGAACACGGAGACCGAAAGGTCGAGCGTGAATCATATAGTAGATATGATCAACATAGTGATGTTCACCAATGAAACTACTCCATCTCACGTGATGATCGGACATGGTTTAGTTGATTTGGATCACGTAATCACTTAGAGGATTAGAGGGATGTCTATCTAAGTGGGAGTTCTTTAAGTAATATGATTAATTGAACCTAAATTTATCATGAACTTAGTACCTGATAGTATCTTGCTTGTTTATGTATGATTGTAGATAAATGGCCCGTGCTGTTGTTCCGTTGAATTTTAATGCGTTCCTTGAGAAAGCAAAGTTGAAAGATGATGGTAGCAATTACACGGACTGGGTCCGTAACTTGAGGATTATCCTCATTGCTGCATAGAAGAATTACGTCCTGGAAGCACCGCTGGGTGCCAGGCCTACTGCTGGAGCAACACCAGATGTTGTGAACATTTGGCAGAGCAAAGCTGATGACTACTCGATAGTTCAGTGTGCCATGCTTTACGGCTTAGAACCGGGACTTCAACGACGTTTTGAACGTCGTGGAGCATATGAGATGTTCCAGGAGTTGAAGTTAATATTTCAAGCAAATGCCCGGATTGAGAGATATGAAGTCTCCAAAAGATGGAGGAGAACAGTTCTGTCAGTGAGCATATACTCAAAATGTCTGGGTATAATAATCACTTGATTCAAATGGGAGTTAATCTTCCAGATGATTGCGTCATTGACAGAATTCTCCAATCACTGCCACCAAGCTACAAGAGATTCGTGATGAACTATAATATGCAAGGGATGAATAAGACTATTCCCGAGCTCTTCGCAATGCTGAAAGTTGCGGAGGTAGAAATCAAAAAGGAGCATCAAGTGTTGATGGTCAACAAGACCACTAGTTTCAAGAAAAAAGGCAAAGGGAAGAAGAAGGGGAACTTCAAAAGGAACAGCAAGCAAGTTGCTACTCAAGAGAAGAAACCCAAACCTGGACCTAAGCCTGAAACTGAGTGCTTCTACTGCAAGCAGACTGGTCACTAGAAGCGGAACTGCCCCAAGTATTTGGCGGATAAGAAGGATGGCAAGGTGAACAAAGGTATATGTGATATACATGTTATTGATGTGTACCTTACTAATGCTCGCAGTAGCACCTGGGTATTCGATACTGGTTCTGTTGCTAATATTTGCAACTCGAAACGGGGACAATAGATTAAGCGAAGATTGGCTAAGGACGAGGTGACGATGCGCGTGGGAAACGGTTCCAAAGTCGATGTGATCGCAGTCGGCACGCTACCTCTACTTCTACCTTCGGGATTAATATTAGACCTAAATAATTGTTATTTGGTGCCAGCGTTAAGCATGAACATTATATCTGGATCTTGTTTGATGCGAGACGGTTATTCATTTAAATCTGAGAATAATGGTTGTTCTATTTATATGAGTAATATCTTTTATGGTCATGCACCCTTAAAGAGTGGTCTATTTTTATTGAATCTCGATAGTAGTGACACACATATTCATAGTGTTGAAGCCAAAAGATGCAGAGTTGATAATGATAGTGCAACTTATTTGTGGCACTGCCGTTTGGGTCATATCGGTATAAAGCGCATGAAGAAACTCCATACTGATGGGCTTTTGGAACCACTTGATTATGAATCACTTGGTACTTGCGAACCGTGCCTTATGGGTAAGATGACAAAAACACCATTCTCCTGTACTATGGAGAGAGCAACAGATTTGTTGGAAATCATACATACAGATGTATGTGGTCCGATGAACGTTGAAGCTCGTGGCGGATATCATTATTTTCTCACCTTCACAGATGACTTAAGCAGATATGGGTATATCTACTTAATGAAACATAAGTCTGAAATGTTTGAAAAGTTCAAAGAATTTCAGAGTGAAGTTGAAAATCATCGTAACAAGAAAATAAAGTTTCTACGATCTGATCGTGGAGGAGAATATTTGAGTTACGAGTTTGGTGTACATTTGAAACAATGCGGAATAGTTTCGCAACTCACGCCACCCGGAACACCACAGCGTAATGGTGTGTCCGAATGTCGTAATCGTACTTTACTAGATATGGTGCGATCTATGATGTCTCTTACTGATTTACAGCTATCGTTTTGGGGATACGCTCTAGGGACGGCCGCATTCACATTAAATAGGGCACCATCAAAATCCGTTGAGACGACGCCTTATGAACTGTGGTTTGGCAAGAAACCAAAGTTGTCGTTTCTGAAAGTTTAGGGCTGTGATGCTTGTGTGAAAAAACTTCAACCTGATAAGCTCGAACCCAAATCGGAGAAATGTTTCTTCATAGGATATCCAAAGGAAACTATTGGATACACCTTCTATCACAGATCCGAAGGCAAGACTTTTGTTGCTAAATTCGGAAACTTTCTGGAGAAGGAGTTTCTCTCTAAAGATGTGAGTGGGAGGAAAGTAGAACTTGACGAGGTAACTGTACCTACTCCCTTATTGGAAAGTAGTACATCACAGAAACCTGTTTCTGTGACACCTACACTAGTTAGTGAGGAAGCTAATGATGATGATCATGAAACTTCAGAACAAGATACTACTGAACCTCGTAGATCAACCAGAGTGAGATCCGCGCCAGAGTGGTACGGTAATCCTGTTCTGGAAGTCATGCTACTAGATCATGATGAACCTATGAACTATGAAGAAGCGATGGTGAGCCCAGATTCCGCAAAATGGCTTGAAGCCATGAAATCTGAGATGGGATCCATGTATGAGAACAAAGTATGGACTTTGGTTGACTTGCCCGATGATCGGCAAGCAATTGAGAATAAATGGATCTTCAAGAAGAAGACTGACGCTGACGGTAATATTACTATCTACAAAGCTCGACTTGTCGCAAATGGTTTTCGGCTAGTTCAAGGGATTGACTACGATGAGACCTTCTCACCCGTAGTGATGCTTAAGTCTGTCTGAATCATGTTAGCAATTGCCGCATTTTATGATTATGAAATTTGGCAGATGGATGTCAAAACTGCATTCCTGAATGGATTTCTGGAAGAAGAGTTGTATATGATGCAACCAGAAGGTTTTGTCGATCCAAAGGGAGCTAACAAAGTGTGCAAGCTCTAGCGATCCATTTATGGACTGGTGCAAGCCTCTCGGAGTTGGAATAAACGCTTTGATAGTGTGATCAAAGCATTTGGTTTTATACAGACTTTTGGAGAAGCCTGTATTTACAAGAAAGTGAGTGGGAGCTCTGTAGCATTTCTGATATTATATGTGGATGACATATTACTAATTGGAAATAGTATAGAATTTCTGGATAGCATAAAGGGATACTTGAATAAGAGTTTTTCAATGAAAGATCTCGGTGAAGCTGCTTACATATTAGGCATTAAGATCTATAGAGATAGATCAAGACGCTTAATTGGACTTTCACAAAGCACATACCTTGACAAAGTTTTGAAGAAGTTCAAAATGGATCAAGCAAAGAAAGGGTTCTTGCCTATGTTACAAGGTGTGAAGTTGAGTAAGACTCAATGCCCGACAACTGCAGAAGATAGAGAGAAAATGAAAGATGTCCCTATGCTTTAGCCATAGGCTCTATCATGTATGCATTGCTATGTACCAGACCTGATGTGTGCCTTGCTATAAGTCTAGCAGGGAGGTACCAAAGTGATCCAGGAGTGGATCACTGGACAGCGGTCAAGAACATCCTGAAATACCTGAAAAGGACTAAGGATATGTTTCTCATATATGGAGGTGACAAAGAGCTCATCGTAAAAGGTTACGTTGATGCAAGCTTTGACACTGATCCGGACGATTCTAAATCGCAAACCGGATACGTGTTTACATTAAACGGTGGAGCTGTCAGTTGGTGCAGTTCTAAACAAAGCGTTGTGGCGGGATCTACATGTGAAGCGGAGTACATAGCTGCTTTGGAAGCAGCAAATGAAGGAGTCTGGATGAAGGAGTTCATATCCGATCTAGGTGTCATACCTAGTGCATCGGGTCCAATGAAAATCTTTTGTGACAATACTGGTGCAATTGCCTTGGCAAAGGAATCCAGATTTCACAAGAAAACCAAGCACATCAAGAGACGCTTCAATTCCATCCGGGATCTAGTCCAGGTGGGAGACATAAAGATTTGCAAGATACATACGGATCTGAATGTTGCAGACCCATTGACTAAGCCTCTTCCATAAGCAAAACATGATCAGCACCAAGGCTCCATGGGTGTTAGAATCATTACTGTGTAATCTAGATTATTGACTCCAGTGCAAGTGGGAGACTGAAGGAAATATGCCCTAGAGGCAATAATAAAGTTATTATTTATTTCCTTATATCATGATAAATGTTTATTATTCATGCTAGAATTGTATTAACCGGAAACATAATACATGTGTGAATATATAGACAAACAGAGTGTCACTAGTATGCCTCTACTTGACTAGCTCGTTAATCAAAGATGGTTATGTTTCCTGACCATGAACAAAGAGTTGTTATTTGATTAACGGGATCACATCATTAGGTGAATGATCTGATTGACATGACCCATTCCATTAGCTTAGCACCCGATCGTTTAGTATGTTGCTATTGCTTTCTTCATGACTTATACATGTTCCTATGACTATGAGATTATGCAACTCCCGTTTGCCGGAGGAACACTTTGTGTGCTACCATACATCACAACGTAAATGGGTGATTATATAGGTGCTCTACAGGTGTCTCCAAAGGTACATGTTGGGTTGGCGTATTTTGAGATTAGGATTTGTCACTCCGATTGTCGGAGAGGTATCTCTAGGCCTTCTCGGTAATGCACATCACATAAGCCTTGCAAGCATTGCAACTAATGAGTTAGTTGCGAGATGATGTATTACGGAACGAGTAAAGAGACTTGCCGGTAACGAGATTGAACTAGGTATAGGATACCGACTATCGAATCTCGGGCAAGTAACATACCGATGACAAAGGGAACAACGTATGTTGTTATGCGGTCTGACCGATAAAGATCTTCGTAGAATATGTAGGAGCCAATATGAGCATCCAGGTTCCGCTATTGGTTATTGACCGGAGACGTGTCTCGGTCATGTCTACATTGTTCTCGAACCCGTAGGGTCCGCACGCTTAAGGTTTCAATGACAGTTATATTATGAGTTTATGAGTTTTGATGTACCGAAGTTAGTTTGGAGTCCCAGATGTGATCACGGACATGACAAGGAGTCTCGAAATGGTCGAGACATAAAGATTGATATATTGGACGGCTATATTCGGACACCGGAAGTGTTCCAGGTGATTTCGGAGAAAACTGGAGAGCCGGAGGGTTACCGGAACCCCCCCCCCCCCCCCCCCCGGAGGTATATGGGCCTTAGTGGGCCTTAGTGGAAGAGAGGAGAGGTGGCCAGAGATGAGACGTGCGCCCCTCCCCCCCTTGGTCCGAATAGGACAAGGACAGGGGGCCGGCCCCCCTTCCTCCTCTCTCTCCTCTTTCCCCCCTCCGCGAATCCTATTCCAACTAGGAAAGGGGGGGAGTCCTACTCCCGGAGGGAGTAGGACTCCTCCTGGCGCGCCTCCTCTTGCCCCCCCCCTTTGAGCCTTTATATACGGAGGCAAGGGGCACCCCTAGAGACACAAGTTGATCCACGTGATCATATTCTTAGCCGTGTGCGGTGCCCCCTTCCACCATAGTCCTCGATAACATTGTAGCGGTGCTTAGGCGAAGCCCTGCGACAGTAGTACATCAAGATCGTCACCACGCCATCGTGCTGACGGAACTCTTCCCCGACACTTTGCTGTATCGGAGTCCGGGGATCGTCATCGAGCTGAACGTGTGCTAAAACTCGGAGGTGCCGTAGTTTCGGTGCTTGATCGGTCGGGCCGTGAAGACGTACGACTACATCAACCAAGTTAACGCTTCCGTTGTCGATCTACAAGGGTACATAGATCACACTCTCCCCTCTCGTTGCTATGCATCACCATGATCTTGCGTGTGCGTAGGAATTTTTTTGAAATTACTACGTTCCCCAACAGTACCCAACATTTTTTTGGGTATCCTATGAAGACGCACTTCTCCGATTTGGGTTTGAGCTTATCAGGTTGAAACTTTTTCACATAAGCATTGCAACCTCAAACTTTAAGAAACAACAACTTAGGTTTCTTGCCAAACCATAGTTCATACGGTGTCGTCTCAACGGATTTAGATGGTGCCCAATTTAACGTGAATGCAGCTGTCTCTAATGCATAACCCCAAAACGATACTGGTAGATCGGTAAGAGACATCATAGATCGCACCATATCTAATAAAGTACGGTTATGACGTTCGGACACACCATTACACTGTGGTGTTCCAGGTGGCGTGAGTAGTGAAACTATTTCACATTGTTTTAACTGAAGGCCAAACTCGTAACTCAAATATTTTACTTCTGCGATCATATCGTAGAAACTTTTATTTTGTTACGATGATTCTCCACTTCACTCTGAAATTCTTTGAACTTTTCAAATGTTTCAGACTTGTGTTTCATCAAGTAGATATACTCATATCTGCTCAAATCATCTGTGAAGATCAGAAAATAATGATACCTGCCGCGAGCTTCAATATTCATCGGACCACATACATCAGTATGCATGATTTCCAACAAATCTGTTGCTTGCTGCATTGTTCAGGAGAACAGAGTCTTAGTCATCTTGCCCATGAGGCATGGTTCGCAAACATCAACTGATTCATAATCAAGTGATTCCAAAAGTCCATCAGCATGGAGTTTCTTCATGCGCTTTACACCAATATGACCTAAACGGCAGTGCCACAAATAAGTTGCACTATCATTATTAACTTTGCATCTTTTGGTTTCAATATATGAATATGTGTATCACTATGATCGAGATCCAACGAACCATTTTCATTGGGTGTGTAACCATATATGTAAACAGAACAACAATTTATTCTCTTACTTAAATGAATAACCGTATTGCAATAAACATGATCAAATCATATTCATGCTCAATGCAAACACCAAATAACACTTATTTAGGTTCAACACTAATCCCGAAAGTATAGGGAGTGTGCGATGATGATCATATCAATCTTGGAACCACTTCCAACACACATCGTCACTTCACCCTTAACTAGTCTCTGTTCATTCTGCAACTCCCGTTTCGAGTTACTACTCTTAGCAACTGAACCAGTATCAAATACCGGGGGTTGCTACGAACACTAGTAAAATACACATCAATAATCCGTATATCAAATATACCTTTGTTCACTTTGCCATCCTTCTTATCCGCCAAATACTTGGGGCAGTTCCGCTTCCAGTGACCACTCCCTTTGCAGTGGAAGCACTTAGTCTCAGACTTAGGACCAGACTTGGGCTTCTTCACTTGAGCAGCAACTTGCTTGCCGTTCTTGTTGAAGTTCCCCTTCTTCCCTTTGCCCTTTTCTTAAAACTAGTGGTCTTGTCTACCATCAACACTTGATATTTTTCTTGATTTCTACCTTCATTGATTTCAGCATTACGAAGAGCTTGGGAATCGTTTCCGTTATCCCTTGCATATCATAGTTCATCACGAATCTACTAACTTGGTGATGGTGACTAGAGAATTCTGTCAATCACTATCTTATCTGGAAGATTAACTCCCACTTGATTCAAGCGATTGTAGTACCCAGACAATCTGAGCACATGCTCACTACTTGAGCTATTCTCCTCCATCTTTTAGCTATAGAACTTGTTGGAGACTTCATATCTCTCAACTCGGGTATTTACTTGAAATATTAACTTCAACTCCTGGAACATCTCATATGGTCCATGACGTTCAAAATGTCTTTGAAGTCCCAATTCTAAGCTGTTAAGAATGGCGCACTAAACTATCAAGTAGTCATCATATTGAGCTAGCGAAATGTTCATAACATCTGCATCTGCTCCTGCAATAGATTTGTCACCTAGCGGTGCATCAAAGACATAATTCTTCTGTGCAGCAATGAGGATAAACCTCAGATCACGGATCCAATCCGCATCATTGCTACTAACATCTTTCAACTTAGTTTTCTCTAGGAACATATCAAAAATAAAATAGGGGAGCTAAACGCGAGCTATTGATCTACAACATAGATATGCTAATACTACCAGGACTAAGTTCATGATAAATTAAAGTTCGATTAATCATATTACTTAAGAACTCCCACTTAGATAGACATCCCTCTAATCCTCTAAGTGATCACGTGATCCAAATCAACTAAACCATGTCCGATCATCACATGAGATGGAGTAGTTTCAATGGTGAACATCACTATGTTGATCATATCTACTATATGATTCACGCTCGACCTTTCGGTCTCCGTGTTCCGAGGCCATATCTGTTATATGCTAGGCTCGTCAAGTTTAACCTGAGTATTCCGCGTGTGCAACTGTTTTGCACCCGTTGTATTTGAACGTAGAGCCTATCACACCTGATCATCATGTGGTGTCTCAACACCAAGAACTTTCGCAACAGTGCATACTCAGGGAGAACACTTGTACCTTGGTAATTAGTGAGAGATCATCTTATAAAGCTACCGTCGAACTAAGCAAAATAAGATGTATAAAAGATAAACATCACATGCAATCAAAATATGTGACATGATATGGCCATCATCATCTTGAGCCTTTGATCTCCATCTCCAAAGTATCGTCATGATTTCCATCGTCACCGGCATGACACCATGATCTCCATCATCTTGATCTGTATCAATGTGTCGTCACATGGTCGTCTCGCCAACTATTGTTATCGCATAGCGATAATTGTAAAGCAATTATTTAGCGCTTGCATCTTATGCAATAAAGGGACAACCATAAGGCTTCTGCCAGTTGCCGATAGCTTCAACAAAACATGATCATCTTATACAACAACTTATATCTCATCACATCTTGATCATATCACATCACAACATGCCCTACAAAAACAAGTTAGATGTCCTCTACTTTGTTGTTGCAAGTTTTACGTGGCTGCTACGGGCTGAGCAAGAACCGTTCTTACCTACGCATCGAAAACCACAATGATAGTTTGTCAAGTTGGTGATGTTTTAACCTTCGCAAGGACCGGGCGTAGCCACACTCGGTTCAAATAAAGTTGGAGAAACTGACACTCGCTAGTCACCTGTGTGCATAGCACGGCGGTAAAACCAGTCTCACATAAGCGTACGCGTAATGTAGGTCCGGGCCGCTTCATCCAACAATACCGCTGAACCAAAGTGTGACATGCTGGTAAGCAGTATGACTTATATCGCCCACAACTCACTTGTGTTCTACTCGTGCATATGACATCTACGCATAAAACCTGGCTCGGATACCACTGATGGGGAACGTAGTAATTTCAAAATTTTCCTACGCACACGCAAGATCATGGTGATGCATAGCAACGAGAGGGGAGAGTGTTGTCCACGTACCCTCGTAGACCGAAAGCGGAAGCGTTAGCACAACGCGGTTGATGTAGTCTTACGTCTTCACGATCCGGCCGATCCAAGTACCGAACGCACGGCACCTCCGAGTTCAGCACACGTTCAGCTCGATGACGTCCCGCGAACTCCGATCTAGCAGAGCTTCACGGGAGAGTTCCGTCAGCACGACGGCATGGTGATGGTGATGATGTTGCTACCGACGCAGGGCTTCGCCTAAACACCGCTACGATATGACCGAGGTGGAATATGGTGGAGGGGGGCACCGCACACGGCTGGGAGAGATCAACTGATCAACTTGTGTGTCTAGAGGTGCCCCCCTGCCCCTGTATATAAAGGAGCAAGGGGGAGGCCGGCCGGGCCTCTATGGGCGCGCCAGGAGGAGGAGTCCTCCTCCTAGTAGGAGTAGGACTCCCCTTTCCTACTCCTACTAGGAGGAGGAAAGGAAGGAGGATAAGGAGAAGGAAGGAGAAGGAGGAAAAGGAGGAAAGGGGGTCCGGCCCCCTAGTCCAATTCGATTTGGGCTAGGGGGGCCGCGCGCCCTGCCTCCTCTCTTCCACCACTTGGCCCATGAGGCCCATTACTTCTTCCTCGTATTCCCGTAACTCCTCGGTACCCCCAAAAATACCCGAATCACTCGGAACATTTCCGATGTCCGAATATAGTCGTCCAATATACCGATCTTTACGTCTCGACCATTTTGAGAATCCTCGTCATGTCCCCGATCTCATCCGGGACTCCGAACTACCTTCGGTATATCAAATCACATAAACTCATAATACAATCGTCACCGAAACTTTAAGCGTGCGGACCCTACGGGTTTGAGAACTATGTAGACATGACTGAGACATGTCTCCGGTCAATAACCAATAGCGGAACCTGGATGCTAATATTGGCTCCCACATATTCTACGAAGATCTTTATCGGTCAGACCGCATAACGACATACGTTGTTCCCTTTGTCATCGATATGTTAGTTGCCCGAGATTCGATCGTCGGTATCTCAATACCTAGTTCAATCTCGTTACCGGTAAGTCTGTTTACTCGTTCCGTAATACATCATCACGCAACTAACTCATTAGTTGCAATGCTTGCAAGGCTTAAGTGATGTCCATTACCGAGAGGGCCCAGAGATACCTCTCCGACAATCGGAGTGACAAATCCTAATCTCGAAATACGCCCACCCAACAAGTACCTTCGGAGACACCTGTAGAGCACCTTTATAATCACCCAGTTACGTTGTGACGTTTGGTAGCACACAAAGTATTCCTCTGGTAAACGGGAGTTGCATAATCTCATAGTCATAGGAACATGTATAAGTCATGAAGAAAGCAATAGCAACAAACTAAACGATCAAGTGCTATGCTACCGGAATGGGTCAAGTCAATCACATCATTCTCCTAATGATGTGATCCCGTTAATCAAATGACAACTCATGTCTATGGTTAGGAAACATAACCATCTTTGATCAATGAGCTAGTCAAGTAGAGGCATACTAGTGACACTCTGTTTGTCTATGTATTCACACATGTATTATGTTTCCAGTTAATAAAATTCTAGCATAAATAATAAACATTTATCATGATATAAGGAAATAAATAATAACTTTATTATTGCCTCTATGGCATATTTCTTTTAGTTTGACCGATAAAGATCTTCGTAGAACATGTGGGAGCCAATATGAACATCCAGGTTCCACTATTGGTTATTGACCGGAGACGTGTCTCGGTCATGTATACATAGTACTTGAACCCGTAGGGTCTGCATGCTTAAAGTTCTGTGACGATCGGTATTATGAGTTTATGTGTTTGATGTACCGAAGGTAGTTCGGAGTTCCGGAAAGGGAAAATTTTGTTTTTGCCACTCTAGATTTGGCCAATTTTCCTTATGCCACTCTAGATTTTGACATTTCACTTTTGCCACTCTTAGCTTTTGACAATTATCACAATTGCCATTCCCGTGGCAAAAGCAAAATTTTCAGAGTGGCAATTGTGATAATTGTCAAAAGCTAAGAGTGGCAAAAATTAAATAAAATTATTTTGCTTTTGCCACAGGATGGCAATTGTGATAATTGTCAAAAGCTAAGAGTGGCAAAAGTGAAATGTCAAAATCTAGAGTGGCATAAGAAAAATTGGCAATATCTAGAGTGGCAAAAACAAAATTTTCCCTTCCGGAAATGATCACGTACATGACGAGGAGTCTCAAAATGGCCGAGACATAAAGATCGATATATTGGACGACTATGTTTGGACTCCAGAATGGTTTCGGGTAAGTTCGGGCAATTACCGGAGTACCGGGGGGTTACCGGAATCCCTCAGGGAGTATATGGGCCCTAATGGGCTTTAGTGGAGAGAGAGAGAGAGAGGGGCGGCCAGGGCAGGCCGCGCGCCCCTCCCCCTTGGGTCCGAATTGGACTAGGGAAGGGGGGCGCCCCCCTTTCCTTCTCCCTCTCTCCTCCTTCCTTCTCTCCTACTCCAACTAGGGAAAGGGGGGAATCCTACTCCCGGTGGGAGTAGGACTCCTCCTAGGGCACACCATGAGAGGGTCGGCCCTTTCCCTCCTCCACTCCTTTATATACGGGGAGGGGGACACCCCATAGACACACAAGTTGATCATTGTCTTAGCCGTGTGCGGTGCCCCCCTCCACCATAATCCACCTCGCTCATATCGTTGCAGTGCTTAGGCGAAGCCCTGCGCTGGTAGCTTCATCATCATCGTCATCACGCTGTCGTGTTGACGAAGCTCTCCCTCGACACTCAGCTGGATCAAGAGTTTGTGGGACGTCACCGAGATGAACATGTGCAGATCGCGGAGGTGTCGTACTTTCGGTACGAGGATCGGTCGGATCGTGAAGACGTACGACTACATCAACCGCGTTGTCATAACGCTTCCGCTTTCGGTCTACGAGGGTACGTGGACAACACTCTCCCCTTTCATTGCTATGCATCACCATGATAGATCTTGCGTGTGCGTAGGATTTTTTTTTTGAAATTACTGTGTTTCCCAACAATAGGGCCCTAATTGGTTTAGGTTTTGGGTTGCTCAAAGTCTTGGCTTCAGCGGTGGCGGCAACAGCGACGCTGAATAAAGAAGTTCTAATTCCTTCCTAGACAAGGCGATCGGCTCTATGGTGGGTGATGTATTTGGGAAGTAGCCTATACAAGAGGGGATGTCGTGGCGGCGACGCCATCCTTGTGGCGGACTTGTGTCCTCGGACTCTCCGTCGTTGCGCCAGGCCGACCCAGATCTTGGGAGGTAGTCAAGGAGCGGATGCAGATAGTGGTATGCATCAACGACATCTGGAAGACAGACAGTGTGCTGGGTTCGTGATTGGTGGAAGGCAGGTACTATTTCCTCTTCTGACGTCCTAGTCATGCGGCGGTGCCAGATCTGGAGGTCGATAATGTGTTCGGGGTGTTGCCTTGGTCTAATTCGTTCAACGGCAATGACTTCGTCTTTAGTGAGCCACCTTGGAGGTACGCAAAGCTGCATATTAGCAAGGAACTGCTTTGAGCAAGGGTAAGGAGGTGATCCGTCAATTTTTTTCTTTGATGGATGATGTGGTGATGCCATGCATGTGACGAGCGTTGGTGCCAAACTCAAGGATTATTCAGTCTTGTTGTAATCTTCTTTGTTGGCTAGTGTTCCTTTGTGCAAAGCTAGCGATCTGCTACTTTTTCAATTTTGTCATATCGGTATCTACATGGTTTTTACTATGATCTTTATAATATAGACGAGGCGCGTATTATCAAGAAAAAAGTTAGAGAATCTACAACCGGGCGCCCCAAACCCTCCTTGCAGTCCAGGCAGCCGGAACACCTCTTCTTTCCTATCATCGGTTGGGCAGACAATGAGTCCCGCTGGGAACGGGCGGCCCGCCGTGTGAAGGAGAGGATATGGACCGCCGAAGCCCGTATCGTGGCGGAAATGGCGGCGGCTGATGCGGCGGCGCGGGCGGCAGCAGAGGAGGAAGCCATATGCGCCCGCATTATGAAGAAACGACGGCGGAGGAACGCACGCACCCTTGCCCGAGAGCAGAGTCGGGCGGTCCGTGACATGGCTGGATTGCCACCAAAGGAGGAGAAGGCGGACAGTGACAACGAGGACAGCTCTGGCGACGAGCAGAACCGTCTCAATCCGTACTGCGTCTTCGACCGGTATTTCCGCGAGAAAGCCGGCAAGGGCGCATGGAAAGGCAAGGGCTGCCGTGGATAAACTCCATCATAGCCAAACATGCCAATTTTTGGTAGTCCGATGGAATGTTTAGTTAGTAATGATAAAGTAGCCAGACGACGTGTATGCATCGACGTAATTACATGAGTTTGTATGGATTTGAGATACAATCATTAAGGTATCCGAATGTGAATTATATTATTTGAGGAGTGTCGGATTAGTGCCCGCGGACACGCCCACGTCCGAATACGTTCGCAGGCGTTTGAGACGTCGGATTTATCAAGTCCGGCTATATATGCTCTTATAAATGAAATGGCTTGTTGCCCCCACTGTTCGCTCCTGCGCGGGCGATTTGCACCCAGCTCATCGAAATATACTGGCCTAATAACATCATCAAAAAGTTGTTGAAGTAAAATTTATATCATCAAAAAAGAGATCTTTTACATCTAAAAAAGACATCCAACCCCAACGGATGATGTAAAATAGCAGCCGCACAACAACCGCTCAGGGTGATGTATTTTAAGTCTAAAACATTTCATTATCCACTCAAAATATTATGGCAAATAATTTACAATATATATACCTGTAAACATATGACCCTACTTATGGGTTAAGATCCTCTGCAATACTGTACCGTGTTGTAATGCGGATGACACATGAGGCCAGGTCCACATGACAGTAACGTACTGCACGCTCCGTTACAGCAGAGGATCCTAACCCCCTACTTATACACCACAAAGATCACATCGGAAAACCCCTCAAAAAAAAAGAGATCACATCAGAATTTGGTTACAGAAACAGAGATAGCTGGTACCCAGGAGTCAGAGGCTACTCTAAGATTCAGCGCGCGCTTTTGCTGCAGCTCCACACCGGCGGGTTGCCGCGCGGGCTGCAGGACCCCGCGCAGGCGTCCGTGAGCATGTTCACCACGTCCCTCATTGCCGGCCGCCCGGCCGGCAGCTTGGTTGTGCAGAGCATGGCGATCTTGAGTACCCTGAGCATCTCCTCCTTGCCCTTGGCGGACGACGCTGCGAGGCGCGGGTCCACAACGTCGTCCAGTCTCTGCGTTCCGAGCTTGCTCGACAGCCAGAACACGACGTCCTTGCCCTCGCCGAAGCGCGCGTCGATCGGGCTCCGGCCGGTGACCAGCTCCATGAGCACGACGCCGAAGCTGTACACGTCCGTCTTCTCCGTCACCTTGAGAGAGTAGGCGAGCTCTGAGGACATGAGACACGGAGAAATCGTAAGCTGCAGCTCACTGACACGGTTGATTAACTGGATAGACAATATAAACGTCGGACTCACCGGGAGCGAGGTAGCCGTGGGTTCCGGCGAAGCAGCTGAACTCCTCGGAGTTGCCGGCGGCGACTCTGGCGATGCCGAAGTCGGCGATCTTGGCCTCGTAGTCCTCATCGAGAAGTATGTTGGCGGACTTGATGTCGCGGTGGATGACCGCCGGTGTGCAGTCGTGGTGGAGGTACATGAGCCCCTTGGCGGCGCCGAGCGCGACCCCGCACCGCCGTGGCCAGTCCAGCTCGGGCTCGCCGCCGCCGCCCTTGGCCTCCCGGCGGAGCGCCTGGTACAGGTTGCCCCGCGGCATGTACTCGTAGACGATGAAGTTGAGCTCACCGCGCGACAGGCAGGCGTGGAGCTTGAGGACATTCCGGTGCCGGATCGTACCGAGGATGGACATCTCCGCGGCCATGACCCGCGCGGCGTCGCCCTTCCACAGCCGCTTCACGGCCACAGTGCCGCCGCCGTCCTTGAGCTGAAGCCGGTACACGCGCCCCGTACCGCCCGACCCGACGAGGTTCTCCTCCCCGACGCCGCATATCTCGTCGGCGTCCAGCTCCGGCGGGTGGAACGACTCCAGCTTCCACTGGTCGCACCCGTCGCCGCGCTCCAGGTCCCTCCTCCTCTGCTCCTCGAGCTTGAAGCTTCTGTAGCTCACGAACAGTATGCCAACCACAAGCAGCACCATCACGGATACAATGACCGGCAGGACGACAAGCGATCTCCTCGCGAGGCCGTCCCTGTGGTGGTCGTCCGTATTACACGCGCCGAGCTCAGACCAGCCATGGACGCAGAGACCGGGATTCCCGGCGAACACCTCGTCGCCGGCGATCACGAGCAGCCCGGGCGGCACGCTGCCGGTAAGCCGGTTCGCTGAGAAGTCGACGGAGCTCAGCTTCAGCGCCTGAAGCTGGGCCGGGATCATCCCGGTGATGGCATTGCGTGACAAGTTGAGTGAGTTCAGAGACGACAGCAGCGACAGCGAGGCGGGGATCGGGCCCGTGAGCTCGTTCCGGGAGACGTCGATCTCGACGAGCCTGGAGCAGCTGCCGATATCAGCGGGCAATGCGCCACCCAATGCGTTGTCTTCCAGGTGCAGCGCCGTCAGCTGTGCCAAGTTCCCAATCTGCGACGGTATTGTCCCCGAGAAAGAATTGTTGGACAGGTAGAGCTTCTGGAGCTGCCCGAGCCGGCCGGTTTCCGCCGGGATCGTGCCACTGAGCCTGTTGTTCTGCACCCAGAGCTGGTTCAGATTCTGCGCCTCGCCGATCAGCGGCGATATAGTCCCGGTGAACCCGTTGTCCGATACGTCGATGATCGTGACGGCGGGGAGCCCCCACAACCTCTCCGGGATGCTGCCGGTGAGCTGGTTCTTGTTGATCCGGAACCTTTGCAGGGTTTGGCACGCCGAGTACTCCTCCGGGACCTCGCCGGAGAAGCCGTTCTGCAGGGCGAGAAGGAACTGGAGGCTCTTGCCGTTGCAGAGGTGCCTCGGGAACGGCCCGACGAATCCGTTCTCGGAGATGTCCACGCTGTCGAGCGACGAGAACCGGCCGAAGTTCGCCGGGAACTCGCCGGCGAAACGGTTCTCGTAGACGGAGAAGCTCTTCAGGGACCGGAGCTCGGCCCACTCGGCCGGGATCGCCCCGGACAGGTTGTTCCGGTACAGCTGGATCACCTCCAAGTTCTTGAGCTTGGCGAATGCTGCCGGGATTCCGCCGCTGAGCTGGTTACGGGAGACGTCGATCTCCCGCAGCTCCGCGAGCCTGCCAAGCTCCGGCGGGAGCTCGCCGGTGAGGATGTTCTTGTACAGCTCGATCTTCCACACTTTCTTGAGGTTGCCGATGGCCTTCGGGATCTCGCCGGCGAGATTGTTCAGGGACAAATCCAGCGTCTCCAGCAGGGTCAGCTCGAAGACGGAGTCGGGTATCCCCCCTGTCAAGCTGCAGTTCGACAGGTACAGATACGTCAGGTTCTTGAGGTTCCCAATGCTCGGAGGCATCTCCCCTTGATCGTAGTTGTTGCAGCCGATGCTGAGGTACACCAGGCCGGTCATGTCGCCCACCCACGCCGCAAACCGGCCGGAGAAGCCATTGTTCGCGACGTCCAGGCTCTCTAGCACCGTCAGCGCCGAAAAATCCGGCAGCTCTCCGGTCAGGGTATTCCAGGAAAGGTTCAGGAACCGGAGCTGGGTGCAGCTGATTAGCTCAGAAGGTACAGCTCCTGACAATGAATTGGTGTCCAGATCGAGCCGCTCCAGGCCGCTGAGCGCGGCGATGGACGGCGAGATCGTGCCGGAGAGGTTCATGCTCGACAGCGAGATCTCAGTCACCGAGCCTGCGCTGCACTGGATGCCATGGAACTGGCACGGGGACGTGGCGTTTGTCCATGTCTGAAGATAGTTCAGAGGGTCAGCTAAGCTGGCCTTGAATTGGAGAAGTGCCTCTGTTTGGGGATCAGTTTGGCAGGTTGAGCTCACAGAGAGGGAGAGGAGTATGGTGAGATGGAGGCAGAATAGGATGCGTATTCTCATTGCAAGAATTGGTGTTGGCAAATCTGGAAAGAACTGATCACATGGGTATTTAGTGTTGTCCTGGAGCTTGCTTTGGAAGACCTGAAAAATTGCATGAGATGAAACCTGTTAGTTAACAGAGAGACTTGGAGTATGCAAATATGTTACTCCCTCCGTTCCAAAATAGATGACGCAACTTTATACTAACTTTAGTACAAAGTTAATACAAAGTTGAGTCATCTATTTTGGAACGGAGGGAGTAGTTGTTAGTGCTTCTATTCTGAAATTGCTTGCTAACCAAATGAAAAGATGTTTTTTGTCTACAAACTACAAACACTCTCTGAAATGGTATTAATCTGAAAAAGCTCTAAAGCCTTAAGAGGCATATCTCACCTTCTAATTATGACACTAGTACTTGCTTTGCATTTTCATTCCTCACTGTACATTAATGGGTTTGTGTGTGCACTATATATGTCTGCTCTACTGTTTGCTAATCATACCTCTCTTCAGATAAAACCAACAAAAAAGGGAAGAAGAAAAACTCCAAGGCCTCAAGAGACTTCTTTTTGGAGTGGAATCTCTGTCTCATGCACAAGATCACAGGACAAAGCCAATGTCAGCCTCAAACAGTTAACCGGCCGTCAGAACATTGTATAATTGGCATCTGATTTGGACATCTCAAAGTTGCTTTGATCTGTTAATTACTACATGTTCCAGAGAAGATGACCTCCCAGCTACCACCATCCACTCCCTCCCCTGTTTCCCCCTCATTTTCACCAGGACCAAAACTGCACTAGATTGCCAGCATGACACATCAACTATTTTCTCCACTATTGTCTCAAAAAAAAACTATTTTCTCCACTAAATTAACCAGGTAATGGGGCAAAAAAAAGGCAGAGCACTTGCCAAGATGTAATGGGGTGGGATGAGGAAATGCACACACCGGGGAGAAAAGTGGTCAAGGCAATTTCAGTGGGTTTATGCTTCACCACTTGCTGTTTTTGTGCGGCTTGTGTGCGCAACATGACACGTGGGCAAAAACCCGTGGTGCTGCGAGGGATAACCAGTGGAACCTATAAATGACACGACGTGACCAGCCTGTAAAGGAAAACTTATTGGCCAGCGAATTAAATCCACTTTGGGAATATATACGCGTGTTATTGTTTTGGAAAAGAAATAGCCCAACTCATTTTGTCTCAAGACTGAATTACCTAACTCATGGTCATGGATATTACAAATGCTTGTGGTCTTGGATTCTGTGTGCAGGATATATTTTTATTGCAAATTCCATAGACCGGTTGTACAATTCTTCAGAATCGAAAACTTGAAACCTAATCTTTTTTTTTGGAACTAATCTGCCACTTCAGGTGCTAGGGCAGTGGTCATCTATTAGTTGGTTTTCTTGACTTGTCAAATTAAGAAAAAAATATTGTCAACATACATATTTCCTTTTCTATCTACAATCGGAAACTGATGATGATGATTTTAAAAAACAGTTACCACCATAGTTTCTATGAACATCTCTTACACAAACTAACTCAAAAAATTCGAACTGATGAAAAAAAAACTGAGGTTAAACTAGTACAATCTTTTTTGAAGGAAACTATTTTTTTGAATAGGTCTCCTATCTGGTACTTTTTTTTGATCATCGATTGCCCTAATTGCCTACCTATTTAAATCATAAGGAAAAAGCATATACATGTATTTGTTGTGCTTTATAACTGATATATTTGCCATCTGTCCTCGATAAATTCTTGGACTTGTGTGCTTTGAATTAGAAACCATCCAAAAAGCTTCATGGATCATTCATCTGAATTTCAGTTGATGAAAAGCAACTCTGGCCGGTGGTTTGCTGAAAACCGCAAATGTTTTAAATTCTGAATTGTACAAAGATGAATTTGATGGTCTTTTGGGGCCCTAATTATGAGAAAAAAGTCCATTTTCACGGGGATATGGGTTCGTCACAAATGAAGAAACATTTAGAGTCGCCAGATCAGTTGCTATGAAGGAATGAGGCTACTCCAGAAACTCTTCATTTTAATGTCAGGGACTCAGGGTTGTCCACTATATTTTCTGAAGTGAAAAGAGAAACATAGGAAAGAAAAAACTCGACGAACTGTCATGTCGTTAACATATACTTTTTTTTTGCGGGGATTAACACATACTTTGAACAAATAGAATGGGGGTGATCTGCTAGCCCAATCCTCTATAGCAAAGACTCGCGTTGGTTGACATGGAGAAAGGTAAACATGAATACATGATAACCACTTATATTCTACGACACCAACAAGAATGCAAATCCATGAAACAAAACAGAGCAACAGAGCATAGCTAGAACCCATATACCTCTCAGATATCTCCTCAACTCGATCCCACTCTGCTCGAACGCTTTGCTGAACCAAACTTGGCCTTCTTCCTCTCTTGTCCCCGCCCTCCAAGAATTCTCATCAAATGGAAAAGCAGACAGTCAAAGGAGCAAGAACTCACGAAGCTCGGCGTGAGGAAGGTAGGGAGATCAGAGGAGAAACTGAGATTGACAGGAGAGGGAGGGAGCTGGGCGCTAGGTGGAAGAAGAGCTTGCTATTTCAGGCGGCTGCTGGGAGCTGTGTCTTTTGTGGGCGGCAATGATGCACAGATGAGATGTGCTGAGTAGATACATAAATACATAAATGCAGAGGTCAGTATCTGGGCACAGGGGGCAGAGCAATATTTTCGGATTGTTGGCCGGTGATGATGGGTGGGACACGAGGGAAAGGGAAGGTAGCGAAGGGCGGAGGTTGTTGCTTGCGGGAGTGCCGTTTGAACTGTGGCATGTGGCCCCTCTTGCCGCCTTCCGTTGGCTGCTGGTGACCGGTGAGGGACCGGCCCGGGACGGATTCTCTGTAGCTGACTGACTGGGGAACGTGAGCACCTGGGTCCTGTGATGTGTCTTTTCTAAGGGGAAACCTGAGAAATGCCTAGGAATAAATGTACGATTATATGCATCATGCATGCAATGTTTACGGTAACAAATTCCTTTTACCAAGAAAAGCATTTCGAATCAAAACTAACTCGTGGGTAACTCCCGGTGGCGGTCGAGGGAAACCTTAGCCGCCGCCTCCCCTGTCTCATCCCCTTCCCATTTACCTCACCACCACCGGAGGAAGCTGGCGGACAAAGTGTGCATGGCGGTTGCCCTTGATAGCGTGCATGCGGAGGTCGGGGGCTAGCCATGCTGCTGAAGCTGTCGGTGCAGCGGGGTGGCCAGTCATGGCATTGTTTTCGGCGATTTTTGGTGGATGCTTTTCGATCACTTATTTGTGGCTAAAGTGGGTCTTCTGGCTACCGTGTCCAGTGGTGATGATGCATCTTTTTGGTCCTTAGCACGAGGCGATTTGCAGAGTTTGTCGTGGTCTTGATCTAGAGGATGTGCCGCCTTTAAGGTATTTGTGCGTGTGTCTGCTATTTTGATCCAGGTGACGCAACCCCTATGGGGTACAAAGGTCAGCGGGTATTTTCCTCCTTATTGGAGGTTTTGTGCCTCTGCTTCTGATCGATGCGTGACTTCAACCCTTGTCTTAGGTGCCACACGAGATTGGCCAAGTAAGCTCTATGTGGGTGGTCTAGACTCATGGCGTCATGGGATTGATGTCGATGGTGGGGCGTCCCTCGGCGTTGTTCGACAACATGTGTTGAGCAGACATGGTTCTAGTTGTGTGGCTAGATCCACATCGGGATTCTGAGGATGTGTGATGATGGATCAATGGGAGGTGGTAGTACATAGCGGCTTCGGTTTGGTGGTGCCCTCTAACAGCTATGTCATAGGTTCACGGGTGAAAACTCTAGTTTCGACTTTTTCTGGTTGAACTTGGCAATGGTGGTGTTCATGCATTTGTTACCTTGGTAAAGGAAATCCTATAATGTGGTCTAAGTGGTTATATCAGACAACGACAATGCTCATGCGTCATTTCCTTTGTGGAGGCACTTTTGTCGCAATACTTTTCATTTTGCCCTTGGTTTGCCATCATTGTTGGTTAATGTGTATTGCAATTTTACTGTTGGTCGCTTTTATCCTTTCGTAATAATTTGGTTATGTGCATTCTTGATGCCTTGTCAACCTCTTGAGTTGGTACAGAGGATGGAGATAAATGATATCCTCTTGATATTAGTATATTCTCTTTATTGAAAAAAAGTTTTTGAGTAAATTACCTACAAAAGGTTGTCTCGAGGTAAATTACATTTTTAAAGCGAATGTGTAAGAGGCGTCCGACTTTATATATTATAAAGCTAGAACTTGACAACTAATTAGAGGTCTTGAAACAAACATTAAAAGATAAAATAAAGCGCAAAACGAAGGGCTACACTTTGTCGGAAATGATGCGAAGATACTTAGGGCATCTCCAGCCATACCCCAAAAAGGCCCCCCAGGCGTGTTTTCGTTTGCCGGCGTCAAAAAATCGGCCCAGTCGCGTCCCTAAGAGCCCAGTTTTCGCCGGCTCGGGCCGAAATTGGCGCCGGCGGACCCAACCCGAACCCGGCGCGCCGGGGGTCGCTCGGGGGCGCCGGGCGAATCGTTTTTGGCGCGAAGAGCCGTGGGCCCGCCACGTCAGCGACTCTACTCCTTTTCGAGGCGACGGCGAACGGATTTGGGCGCTGTCATCTGCACAAGGACGAGACTCGCCTCCTTTTCGAGGCCGAGTACCCGGTCCCGCCGGACATGCGGGTGCCCGGGGCGTGGAGGATCAGCGCATGCGGCGTGCCGGTGCCCCCAGTACCCACCGGCGCGGCGCGGCGTGCGGAGATCGCACGCATCCGCTCGTCCCTGCCGCGTGCGGCGAGGGAGGAGCCCCGGTACGTCCCCGACAGCCCAATCTGGGAGCCGTACTTCCGCCGCCGACACGGCAAGCAGCTCGAGGCCACCAACGGCGTCGTGCCCTCCGGCAGGTTCAACGCCGCCGGCCGGCGTCGGTGGTGGGGCGTGCCCGGGCGCACGTTGGAGTCCGTCCTCGAGTACATCGAGGGCGGCAACACGCCGCACCTCGAGTACCCCGCTCCCCTGTCCTCCTCACGCCGCCGCCGGGGAAGCTCCTGGACGCCGAGGCGCATGGAGACTGGGGTGTCCTCCTCCTCGTCCGGCGGCTCTCCCTGCCTCCACCTCCGCCCCGTCAAGCCGGAGCCCCAGGACACGCCTGTCAGTGCGCGTACCCGCCGCTCCGGCGGCTCTCCCTGCCTCCACCTCCGCCCCGTCAAGCCGGAGCCCCAGGACACGCCTGTCAGCGCGCGCACCCGCAGCTCCGGCGCCCTCGTCGAGCCCAAGGTGGAGTCCAGCCTCCCCCCGGAGTACGAGGAGATAGCCCGGCGCGGCTTCTCCGACGAGGACGCCATGCGGTGGTCGCGCGACGACTACCTGCGCGAGGAGATGATCCGGCAGCGCCGGGCCCTGGAGGAGATCGCTGCCCGCAAACGTGGGCGCGAGGACGAGGATGGTGTCGTCGTCCTCGATAGCGACGACGACGACGCCCCCAGACCGTCCAACCCACCGCGCCAACCGGGGGAGGGGTGCAGCAGGGACGGCGGAGGCGGAGGCGGGGGCGACGACGACGACGACGGCGGTGACTACACGCGGTTCTACAGCCTCCTCGGCATGTAGAACCACGTTGGCGGGCGGCGAGGCGGGCGGCGAGGCGGGCGGCGGGGGTAGCCCGCGGTAGTTTTTTTTTCTTTTTTTGTAAAATATGTTTAAATTTAAACGAACTCGCCCGTGTTTGCATTGTGTTTGCGCCGAATTTGAACATTTTAAAAACCCGTGGGGGGCCGCGACTGGGGGGCATCACGCCCCCAGTGCACGGTTTAGCGCCGGTACGCCCCCAGGGGGCGATTTTTTGCCCCTCCTGGAGGCCAACGGCTGGAGATGCCCTTAGCATGCAGATTAGCTTATGTTAGTCACACACGCATGCTTAACCTTCTGGAATGCTTCTGTCAATGATATCTTGTCCTTAAGGTTGTCACAGTTGCAATTATGTTACACGATTCTACGACTTTACGGTCGAAACTAAACATTCTGATTTTACAATTTTGGTTAGTAGAATCTATGTTTCTACGATCCTGATAGTTAATATTCTATGATTTGCGATTCTACAATTGGAGTTCTGATCCAATTAAAACCATGATTTTGACTACCTTGCTTGTCCTTCATTTTCCCTGATATCAAGAACATAGTCTCTTTGCTAAAAAAATGCTCGTGATCCTTTGTTGTTCGAAAAAAACAAGCATTGTCGTAACAGCCACCCCTCCCACCTTCCTACAATTGTTGCTTTCCACGACTTCACTTCGCCTCTACTAAAGACTAGTGGTCAGGCTAAGTCACGGTATTAGTTGTTGGGGAACGTAGTAATTTCAAAAAAATTCCTACGGACATGCAAGATCATGGTGATGTATAGCAACGAGAGGGGAGAGTGTTGTCTAAGTACCCTCGTAGACCGTTCACGGAAGCATTATATCAACGCGGTTGATGTAGTCGTACGTCTTCACGATCCGACCGATCCAAGTACCGAAAGCACGGCACCTCCGAGTTCTGCACACGTTCGGCTCGGTGACGTCCTCGCCTTCTCGATCCAGCAAGAGGGGTGAAGTAGTAGATGAGTTCCGGCAGCACGACGGCGTGGTGACGGTGTTGGTGAAGAACAATCTCCGCAGGGCTTCACCTAAGCACTACGAAAACTATGACGGAGGATAAACTAGAGGAGACGGGGTAGCCGACACACGGCTTGGTGTTTCTTGATGTGTCTTTGGTGCTAGCCCTACCCCTCTATTTATATGTTGAGCCCTGGGATCGAAACTTGGAGTAAAAGCCTCCTCAAAGTCGGTTTCACCCGAAAGGCAAGAGTCCTTCTCGGACTCCAGGGCTAGACGTCAGGGTTCCCGGTGTCTACCCCCTAGACGCCAGGGTTCCTGGCGTCTAGCCTCTGCTCTCCACAAAACTTCCTTTTGCACTTTTCAAAAACCTCGTGGGCTTTCCCCTTTGGCCCAGATAAAGTGTTCTCGTGCCCAAACATTTAGGGAAACATCCGGAACCCCTTCCGGTGAATTCGGGAACCCTTCCGGAGATCAAACACTACTATCCACATATCAATCTTTACTTCCGGACCATTCCGGAGTTCCTCGTCATATCCGTGATCTCATCCAAAACTCCGAACAACATTCGGTCACCAACATACATAACTCATAGTACTATATCGTCAACGAACGTTAAGCGTGCGGACCCTACGGGTTCGAGAACTATGTAGACATGACCGAGACACCTCTTTTGTCAATAACCAATAGCGAGACCTGGATGCCCATATTGGCTCCTACATATTCTACGAAGATCTTTATCGGTCAGACCGCATAACAACATACGTGTCACATCCCTAGCATTAGCCTTGCTTGTCTTTGCATCATCATCTTGCATCATGTTTAAATTCCTTTTAAACTTGAAATGGGGACTGTTAAACCCTAGCAGCAAATGAAATTCAACTAGGTTCAAACTTAAATCCTTTCAATGAACCCAAAATGCCTTTAGAAATGTTCATCATTTCTAGATTGGTCTAGAACCTCTGCCAAAAATGATGCACACTTTTCTAGGTCATTTATGGATTTTTGGATTAAATCATAAGTATTTGAATTTGGACATTTAAATTCTATAGAATATTTTAAGTGTTCAAATAATCTTGAAAGCATTTGAGGGCTGTTGGAAATATTTTCAAAAGTGCCCACAATTATTTTCAGGATTTTTACAAAATGAATTAGTATTTTTACTAATTCAAAACAGAGAAATAAAATAGAAAACTGAAACAAAATAAAGAGGGAGAGAGAAACCCACCTGGGCCTCACCCGTGCTGGCCCAGCCCACCTGGCCTGTGCCAGTCGTCTCTCACCTCTGCCAGTAGGCAGAGGCGTGTCGCCTGCGCGCGCACCCGCGGCCACCTCCTGCTTCCACCTCCTGCTGCCTCCCCGTCCCCATTCGAGCGCCACGAAGACGCCCAGCACCCCCTGCACCTCTCCCCTCTCTCCCCCTCGTCTCCCTCACCCTCTCCCGCGATGGCCGAGCGCCATCCGCACCGCCGTTCGCCGTAGTCGTCACCAGAGCCACCCCCTCGCCCCTCTGTCGTGCCCATGAGCTCCGCCTCCGTCGTCTACGCCTCCTCGATGACTCACGCGACGTCGGACGCCTCCAAGCACCGACCCCGACGCCTTCTTCTTCCTCGGTCCGCCGAGATCGCCGGCGATCGTGTGCCCTCCTCGACGCGTCCTCGAGCCCGCTAACCATCCCTACGGATCCCAGTGAGCTCCTCCGTCTTTCCCCTCACCCCTCGTGCCATAATTTGCACGCTAGCCACCGCCTCGCGTGTCCCGAGCGCCGCCGTCCGCCATGACCGATGAGGTCCTCGCTCCTGAGCATCTCCGCTCGGTGCAGTGGCACCAGCGTGCTCTTGGAGCTCCTAGGAGTCTGCCCCGCTGCTTAGCTCGCTCGTCAGCCAAGCGTAGCACCTTACCCGCGCTAAGCCGAGCTCCAGCCGCCGCCTCACTCGCCGCCAACGTGTCTCCGGCCATCCAACGGTCCGGCCGTCGTGCTCAGCTACCTCCCCGCGCCACGTAGAGCACGTAGGTGCCCCGCACAAGCCACCCTACCCACCGTAGCGTCGTCCCCGAGCTCACCCGAGCTCCGGCGATCGCCAAGGTTGACGCCGGTGATGACTCCGGCCATCCCAGGCCCAACCGCTGCCACAAATCGACGCGGACGAGTGCCCGCGTCTCGCAGATGCCCTCCGCCGGCCATTTGGCCGCCGGAGGAGGAATTCCGCAGCCCTCCGCCGCGTTTGGTCTCGCCGGGAGGCTTGACCGAGTTGACCAGGGTTTGACCCCCCTGGGTCATTAACATGTGGGCCCGAGGCCCTGCTAATTTAGTTTAGATGCTAATTAAATTTAGCTAACCCACTGACTCGCTGACTGTGGGCCCCAGCCCTTCTAATTACATTAGTTAGGATTTAACTAAACCCTGGTTAGCACTGAGTCAATGACAGGTGGGCCACACCTGTCAGGTTTGACCTGGACTGTCATGTTGACCAGCTGACGTCAGCATGACCTAATGCTGATGCAATATTTCCTTTCTGGAATTTAAATAAATCTTAACTGATTTATTATTTTCAGAAAATGCCCAAAACTTCTAAAAATCATAGAAATTCAAACCGTAACTCCAAATGAAATAAATTATATATGAAAAATTATTAGAAAAATTCAAGAAATCCATCTGTACCATTTTCATGCATGTTAGAACAACTTAAGGCCACTGTGTAGGACAAATCAAATGAATGGTATTTAAATAACCACATGTGGAGTTTGAATTTGAACTTTGGGTTCAAACCAACTTCATTTAATTGTGTTGCTAGTTGCATTAGCTCAATCAACAACATATTGCCATGTCATGATCATGCATCATATTGTTGCATTGCATTGATTGTACTCTCCCACTCTGTTGCCGGTATTCGTCCCCTCTCGATAGACGTGCTTCCGACGATGAGTTCGATGACACCAATGAAGAGCTATAATATCTTCAGAAGTGCCAGGCAAGCAAAACCCCCTTGTTCATTCCGATACAATCCCACTCTCTCGCTCCTGCTCTCTTTTATTGCATTAGGACAACACCGTTTCAACTGTTAGATGATGCGGTAGCTGAACCCCTTTCCTCTGCATGACCTGTCATTGCCACAGTAAATAGATGAAACCCACTAGCATGAGTAGGAATTGTTTGAGCCCTGATGTGCCTACTCATTCATGCTTGTTGTCATGCCTGCTACTGCTTAGAGTTGAGTCCGTTCTGATTCATCGGGAATGAATTGGAGTGTGGTGAACATGTCCTACCGTTGAGAGCTAAGTGTGTGAACACGATTTGGTAAAGGTAGCGGTGAGAGGCCATGTAGGAGTACATGGTGGGTTGTCTCATTGCAGCCATCCTTAGGAACCGAGTCCTGTGTTTGTGATCCATGAACAGTTACTACCACACATTGGGTTCCGGTAACTCGGCCCCTCTCGGCTTATTAATCAACTCGATCTCTGTCCAGGAGTTGCAACTAGTTTCTGGTGTTTGTAGGTAGTGTTAGTAGTCTACCAAGTGGCACCCGGTACAGGTGGGCTTGGGACAGACTAGGCACAGTGGCACGGTGTACCAAGTGGCACCCGGATGGTGGGCTTGGGAACCCTGCACACATCGTTTGGGGCCGTGAGCGACACCCCGGCCGGATCTCCTTGCGGATGGAACCCGAATAGGCGATAAACCTGGACTAGAGACTTGTTGGTTAGTCAGGTCGTGGCCGACTCCCTCGCTCGTCTTCCTCTTGAAGGTTGCCGAGGTACATGACGTGTACAGGGCAATAAGTGGCGAGAGCGTGTGTGAAGAAGTACACCCCTGCAGGGTTATCATTATCTATTCGAATAGCCGGATTCCTCGGATATGGAAACTTGGACCCCTTACATAGTTCATAGACAAGTGAAAGTGGATACTCTAAAATGTGCAAGATAAGCGTGAGTGCTATGGATGGCCTTCTCGTAGGGAGACGGGAGCGGATCTATAGTGGTGTATTGATATGGTGAATATGTGGACTCGTGTGCGCCACTCCAAAAGAGTTACTCGCAGTCGTAGTATAGGATAGCCACTGAGTCAAAGCTGGCTTGCTGCAGTCAAACTCCACCACCCCCTTTGTTGATACCGATGCATATGTAGTTAGTTCTGATGTAAGTCTTGTTGGGTACATTTGTACTCATGTTTGCTTATTTTATGTTTTGTAGAGAGACTTCAGTCTCGCTAGTAGTTCCATGTGGACTTCGATGTTTAGCTTGATACCTCAGCTACGATCTTGTGCCCTCGGCAGGATCTGGTAGATAGTCAGGCTTCTCAGCCTTTTTCATTTGTAGAAGTTTGTACTCAGACATGTTTAAGCTTCCGCATGTGCTTTGACTTGTATGCTTTGAATGTTGGGTCATGAGACCCATGTTTGTTTTATCTGGCTCTTCGGAGCCTAATGAATAAATACTTGAGTCGTAGAGTTATGTTGTGATGCCATGCCGTATTTACACATATCGAGCATATTGTGTGTATGATTGAAATGCTTGGTATGTGTGGGATCCGACAATCTAGTTGTTTATCCTTGGTAGCCTCTCTTATGGGGAAATGTAGTCTAGTTCTTCCATGAGCCATAGTAGTCCGCTACAGCCCGGTTCACCGGAGTCCTGCTAACCCAGCACTACTTCTCGGACACTTGACTGGCCGGCACGTGTTTCACTTTGTTCCTGTGTCTGTTCCTTCGGGGAAATGTCACGCGGTGACATCCGGAGTCCTGCCTAGCCTGCTACAGCCCGGGTTCCCGGAGTCATGTTAGCCCAGTGCTACAGCCCGGACTCACACGCTGCTGACCGACATGCTCGATGTGATTCATGTATGCCTGTCCCCATAGGTTGGTGCCGCTTTGGGTTCACGCCTAGCCATGTCGGCCCGGGTTCTCTGTCATATGGATGCTAGCGACACTATCATATATGTGAGCCAAAAGACGCAAACGGTCCCGGGCCATGGTAAGGCGACACCCGTGGGAATACCGTGCGTGAGGCCGCAAAGTGACATGAGGTGTTACCGGCTAGATCGATGTGACTTGGAATCGGGGTCCTGACAATACGTTGTTCCCTTTGTCATCAGTATGTTACTTGCCCGAGATTCGATCGTCGGTATCTCAATACCTAGTTCAATCTCGTTACCGGCAAGTCTCTTTACTCGTTCCGTAATACATCATCCCGCAACTAACTCATTAGTTGCAATGCTTGCAAGGCTTATAGTGATGTGCATTACCGAGTGGGCCCAGAGATACCTCTCCGACAATCGGAGTGACAAATCCTAATCTCGAAATACGCTAACCCAACAAGTACCTTTGGAGACACCTGTAGAGCACCTTTATAATCACCGAGTTACATTGTGATGTTTGGTGGCACACAAAGTGTTCCTCCCGTAAACGGGAGTTGCATAATCTCATAGTCATAGGAACATGTATAAGTCATGAAGAAAGCAATAGCAACAAACTAAACGATCAAGTGCTATGCTAACAAAATGGGTCAAGTCAATCACATCATTCTCCTAATGATGTGATCCCATTAATCAAATGACAACTCATGTCTATGGTTAGGAAACATAACCATCTTTGATCAACGAGCTAGTCAAATAGAGGCATACTAGTGACACTCTGTTTGTCTATGTATTCACACATGTATTATGTTTCCGGTTAATACAATTCTAGCATGAATAATAAACATTTATCATGATATAAGGAAATAAATAATAACTTTATTATTGCCTCTAGGGCATATTTCCTTCATTAGTCAATGTAGGCGGGGACACAGAGGTCGGCTCCAATACCCTTCGGCAGCGATATGTGATCTATAAGCGGAGACTTGAGGAAGAGGGATTAGTTGTGCAGCGGTGGCGATGGTATTTGGGTCGGGCCGGCAGCCTCTAATGGCGAGGTGCTGGTGCTCGCAACCCCGTATGCAGGCAGCCTTCTACATCCCAACAAGGTGGTCATCCTCTCAGGTGCACGAATGACGTTGCGGTCCTACCCTGCCAAGTGGTTGTCATAAGGGACCGGAGGGTCCTGGACCTTTAGACCCGGGGGTAACGAAGAGTATATTTTGCCAACCAATTTTGCCGCTAAAAATATAGGCTCAACCGAGACATGCAGATAGTTGTTGACGAAAATGAAGGGGAGGACAGGGCATCCCCAAGCTTGGAGCTTGAGACCTCTTCAAATAATTTCTTGGGGATGCCTTGGGCACCCCAAGCTTGAGCTCTTCTGTCTCTCCAACTTTCGCTCATATACCCCCTCCCAATGTAAGCAATGAATATTAAGTATAAATACATAACAAAACTATAACAACAATCTTTCAAAATCAGAACAACCTTTGAATCGAATTAATATGCATACTTTTGTAATTACAATTTTTTTTAAAAAATCAGGACATAATAAATAATTTGTATGAAAGTACTATGTTAAAATTTCAGAAATTTACCATGTTCGGGTAAAAGACGATAATTTAAATACTGCAAAGAAAATTTGGTTCCTACACCCTAAAGGCAAACATTGACACTTTATTTTTATGGTACAGTGATTTATACAAGGGGATAATTTTTTTTAAAAGCTTCTGTGATTCAAGATTCATAAAGTTTTCATGGGTGTGAACAAAGTTCAAGGCCGGCCCCCAATTTCACAATGCTCATCTTTCTCACTTGCACTTTTTTTGGAAAAGCTTTAGGTTACCAATTTGTTTTGTTTGTTTTTGAAAAGTTTATGATCACACAAAAGAAGAAAAACGACTCTCTAAAACTTCTAGATTGTCTCCCAGGAAGTGCTTGCTTTAAATCCATTAAGCTAGGCATAAAGGTCCAAGTACATCTATTTTTTCATGTTTTGTGTTCCCTATCCACAAGCAAAGATAGAAAGCAATTAAGAACAGAAAATAAAATCTACTTAATTATAGAAGCAAACAAGCGCACATGAGTATATCCAGAAGGATTTTTGTAATTCTAGATTAATAGTACTTAGAATGGCTTTTCACCATATGTTATGCTCCCGACAACGGCGCCAAAAAAGAGCTTGATAATCCGCAAGTGTGGGAAATTGCCGTAGCACTTTCCAACGATGGAGGTAGTAAGTATGGAGTGTCGAACCCACAAGAAGATAGGGTTGGTATTCTCTTAGGTCCTATCTGCTACTGATACAATCCCACATACATTGAAAGTTTGCTTTATCTAGAAACAAGAAATGAGTATAAAAGGATAGGTTTGCTAGAAACTAAAGAACGTAAAAATTAAGGTTAGGTGATGTCTAAGTAAAAGTATAATATAATACATATAGAGAGTGTGCAAAAGCGATGGATGATGACTCACAAGTATAGGGGATCAATCATAATCCTTTAGATAAGTAAGAGTGTCGAACCCAACAAGGAGTAGAAAGAAATGATAAGCAGTTTTCAGGAAGATATTCTCTGCAAGTACTGAAAGTAGCGGTAATAGATAGTTTTGTAGAAAGATAGTTCATAACAAGTAACAAGTAGCAACAGTAACAAAGTGCAGCAAGGTGGCCCAATCCTTTCTATAGCAAAGGGTAAGCCGGAAAGTTCTCTTATATAAAGCAAAGTATTCTCAATGACACATGGGAATTGTCGTCTAGTCACGTTCATCATGTTTAGTTGATTCACGTTTGTTACTTTGATAATTTAATATGTTGGTGGAACGGTGCTAGGGTGTTGTTCTTACTTGAACGAGCAACCCTCTTAAGATTATCCCCTCTTGCAACCATCTGCAACTATGAAAGAAGAATTAAGATAAATCTAACCATAGCATGAAATATATGGGTCCAAATCAGCCCCTTACGAAATAACACATAAACTAGGATTTAAACTTTTGTCACTCTCGCAACCCATCATCTACTTATTACTCCCCAATGTCTTCTCTTAGGCCCAAGTATGGTGAAGTGTCATGTAGTCGACGTTCATATGACACTACTAAATTAAGAACAACATACATATCATCAAAATATCAAAAGAATATCAACTTCACGTGATTACTTATAACAAGACTTCTCTCATGTCCTCAAGAACAAAAATAACTACTGACACGTCTCCAACGTATATATAATTTTTTATTGTTCCATGCTATTATAGTATCAATCTTGGATGTTTTATATGCAATTATTATGCAATTATATATCATTTTTGGGACTAACCTATTAACTTAGTGCCAAGTGTTAGTTGTTGTTTTTTCTTGCCTATTTTTGTTTTTTTGAGAAATCGGTACGAAGCGAAGTCCAAATGCCATGAAACATTTTAACGATTTTTTTCTGGACATAAGAGACACTAGAAGCTTTGGGAGGAAGTCAGAAGGCGAAGGAGGTGGCCACGAGCCACCAGGGCGCGCCATGGTGCCTCGTGGGCCCTCGTTCCTCCGTTTGACCTAATTTCGACTCTATAAATTCTCTAAAATCGGGAAAACAATAGAGAGCCACCCAAAACACTTTTTCCGCCGCCGCAAACTTCTGTTCTCGTGAGATCCCATCTGGAGGCCTTTTCCGATACTTCGCCGGAGGGGAAATCGATCATGGAGGGCTTCTACATCAACTTTGCTGCCCTTCCGACGATGTATGAGTAGTTTACCACTGACCTATATGGATCCATATCTAGTAGCTAGATGGCTTCTTCTCTCACTTTGATCTTCAATACGATGTTCTCGCCGATGTTCTTGGAGATCTATTCGATGTAATCATTTTTACGGTGTGTTTGTTGGGATCTGATGAATTATGGGTTTTTGATCAGATTATCCATGAATATTATTTGAGTCTTCTCTGAACTCTTTTATGCATGATTGTATAGCTTTGTATTTCTTTTTGATCTATTCGTTTGGTTTGGCCAACTAGATTGATTTATCTTGCAATTGGAGAGGTGCTTTGTGATGGGTTCGATCTTGCGGTGCTCAATTCCAGTGACAGAAGGGGACATGACACGTATTTGTATCATTGCCATTAAGGATAAAACAATGGGGTTTATTCATATTGATTGGATTTACTTTGTCTACATCATGTTGTTGGGTAACGTAGCAATAATTCAAAATTTTCCTACGTGTCACCAAGATCAATCTATGGAGTCATCTAGCAACGAGGGAGGAGTGGATCTACATACCCTTGTAGATCGCGCGCGGAAGCGTTCAAGAGAACGGGGTTGATGGAGTCGTACTCGTCGTGATCCAAATCACCGATGATCCTAGCGCCGAACGGACGGCACCTCCGCGTTCACCACACGTACGGAGCAGCGACGTCTCCTCCTTCTTGATCCAGCAAGGGGGAAGGAGAGGTTGATGGAGATCCAGCAGCACGACGGCGTGGTGGTGGAAGTAGCGGGATTCCAACAGGGCTTCGTCAAGCGCTGCGGGAGGAGGGAGATGTGTCATTGGGAGGGAGAGGGAGGCGCCAGGGCTTAGGTATGGTTGCCCTCCCTTCCCCCCACTATATATAGGGCCAAGGGAGAGGGGGGAGGCGCAGCCTTGGCCCTTCCTCCAAGGAAGGGTGCGGCCAGGGAGGAGTCCCTCCTCCCCAAGGCACCTCGGAGGTGCCTTCCCCCTTTAGGACTCTTCCTTTCCCTCTTCTCTTGGCGCATGGGCCTCTTGGGGCTGGTGCCCTTGGCCCATATAGGCCAAGGCGCACCCCCTACAGCCCATGTGGCCCCCCGGGGCAGGTGGCCCCACCCAGTGGACCCCCGGGACCCTTCCGATGGTCCCGGTACAATACTGGTGACCCCGAAACTTGTCCCGATGGCCGAAATAGCACTTCCTATATATAAATCTTTACCTCCGGACCATTCCGGAACTCCTCGTGACGTCCGGGATCTCATCAGGGACTCCGAACAACTTTCAGGTTACCGCATACTAATATCTCTATAACCCTAGCGTCACCGAACCTTAAGTGTGTAGACCCTACGGGTTCGGGAACCATGTAGACATGACCGAGACGTTCTCTGGTCAATAACCAAAAGCGGGATCTGGATACCCATGTTGGCTCCCACATGTTCCACGATGATCTCATCGGATGAACCACGATGTCAAGGACTTAATCAATCCCGTATACAATTCCCTTTGTCTAGCGGTATGATACTTGCCCGAGATTCGATCGTCGGTATCCCGATACCTTGTTCAATCTCATTACCGGCAAGTCTCTTTACTCGTTCCGTAACACATCATCCCGTGATCAACTCCTTGATCACATTGTGCACATGATGATGATGTCCTACCGAGTGGGCCCAGAGATACCTCTCCGTTTACACGGAGTGACAAATCCCAGTCTCGATTCGTGCCAACCCAACAGACACTTTCGGAGATACCTGTAGTGTACTTTTATAGCCACCCAGTTATGTTGTGACGTTTGGCACACCCAAAGCACTCCTACGGTATCCGGGAGTTGCACAATCTCATGGTCTAAGGAAATGATACTTGACATTAGAAAAGCTTCAGCATACGAACTACATGATCTTGTGCTAGGCTTAGGATTGGGTCTTGTCCATCACATCATTCTCCTAATGATGTGATCCCGTTATCAATGACATCCAATGTCCATGGTCAGGAAACCGTAACCATCTATTGATCAACGAGCTAGTCAACTAGAGGCTTACTAGGGACATGGTGTTGTCTATGTATCCACACATGTATCTGAGTTTCCTATCAATACAATTATAGCATGGATAATAAACGATTATCATGAATAAGGAAATATAATAATAACTAATTTATTATTGCCTCTAGGGCATATTTCCAACAGTCTCCCACTTGCACTAGAGTCAATAATCCAGTTCACATCGCTATGTGACCAACACTCAAGGTCACATCCCCATGTGACTAACACCCAAAGAGTTTACTAGAGTCAATAATCTAGTTCACATTACCATGTGATTAATACTCAAGGTCACATCCCCATGTGACTAACACCCAAAGAGTTTACTAGAGTCAATAATCTAGTTCACATTACCATGTGATTAACACTCGATGAGTTCTGGGTTTGAACATGTTATGCTTGTGAGAGATGTTATAGTCAACGGGTCTGAATCTTTCAGATCCGTATGTACTTCGCAAATCTCTATGTCATCTTGTAGATGCAACTACTACGCTATATTTGGAGCCATTTCAAATAACTGTTCTACTTGGAGCTATTCTAAATTGTTGCTCCATTATACGTATCCGGTATCTCTACTCAGAGCTATCCGGATAGGTGTTAAGCTTGCATCGACGTAACTCTTTACGTCAAACTCTTTATCACCTCCATAACCGAGAAACATATCCTCATTCCTCTAAGGATAATTTAGACCGCTATCTGGTGATCTACTCCTAGATTACCTTTGTACCCTCTTGCCAGATATGTGGCAAGGCACACATCAGGTGCGGTACTCAGCATGGCATACCGTATAGAGCCTATGACAAAAGCATAGGGGACGACATTCGTCCTTTCTCTTTCTTCTGCCGTGGTCGACCTTTAAGTCTTAACTTCATACCTTACAACTCAGGCAAGTACTCCTTCTTTGACTGATCCATCTTGAACCCCTTCAAGATCATGTCAAGGTATGTGCTCATTTGAAAGTACCATTAAGTTTTTTGATCTATCCTTATAGATCTTGATGCTCAATGTTCAAGTAGCTTAATCCAGGCTTTCCATTGAAAAACACTTCCAACACATATTGTCAGCTCACCTTTAGCTAGTCTCTGTTTATTCCGTAGCTTTTATTTCGAGTTATTAACACTTAGCAACCGAACCGGTATCTAATACCCTGGTGCTACTAGGAGTACTAGTAACGTACACATTAACATAATGTATATCCAATATACTTCTATCGACAGTCTTCTCATCTACCAAGTATCTAGGGTAATTCTGCTCCAGTGGCTGTTCCCCTTTATTACAGAAGCACTTAGTCTCGGGCTTGGGTTCAACTTTGGGTTTCTTCACTTGAGCAACAACTGACTTGTCGTTTCATGAAGTATCCCTTTCTTGCCCTTGCCCTTCTTGAAACTAGTGGTTTCACCAACCATCAACAATTGATGCTCCTTCTTGATTTCTACTTTTGTGGTGTCAAACATCGCAAATATCTCAAGGATCATCATATATGTCCCTGATATATTATAGTTCATCACGAAGCTCTAGCAGCTTGGTGGTAATGATTTTGGAGAAACATCACTATCTCATCTGGAAGATCAACTCCCACTTGATTCAAATGATTGTTGTACTCAGACAATCTGAGCACAAGCTCAACAATTGAGCTTTTCTCCCTTAGTTTGCAGGCTAAGAAAATCGTCGGAGGTCTTATACCTCTTGACGTGGGCACGAGCCTGAAATCCCAATTTCAGCCCTCGAAACATCTCATATGTTTCGCGACGTTTCAAAACGTCTTCCGTGCCTCAACTCTAAGCCGTTTAACTGAACTATCACGTAGTTATCAAAATGTGTATGTCAGATGTTCGCAACATCCACAGACAACGTTCGAGGTTCAACACACTGAGCGGTGCATTAAGGACATAAGCCTTCTATGAAGCAATGAGGACAATCCTCAGTTTACGGACCTAGTCCGCATAATTGCTACTATCAACTTTCAACTAAATTTTCTCTAGGAACATAACTAAACAGTAGAACTGAAGCGCACGCTACGACATAATTTGCGAAGACCTTTTGACTATGTTCAGGATAATTAAGTTCATCTTATGAACTCCCACTCAGATAGACATCCCTCTAGTCATCTAAGTGATTACATGATCCGAGTCAACTAGGCCATGTCCGATCATCACGTGAGACAGACTAGTCATCATCGGTGAACATCTTCATGTTGATCGTATCTACCATACGACTCATGCTCGACCTTTCGGTCTCTTGTTGTTCCAAGGCCATGTCTGTACATGCTAGGCTCATCAAGTCAACCTAAGTGTTTTGCGTGTGTAAATCTGTCTTACACCCGTTGTATGTGAACGTTAGAATCTATCACACCCGATCATCACGTGGTGCTTCGAAACAACGAACTATCGCAGCGGTGCACAGTTAGGGGGAACACTTTCTTGAAATTATTATGAGGGATCATCTTATTTACTACCGTCGTTCTAAGTAAACAAGATGCAAAAACATGATAAACATCACATGCAATCAAATAATAGTGACATGATATGGCCAATATCATATAGCTCCTTTGATCTCCATCTTGGGGCTCCATGATCATCTTGTCACCGGCATGACACCATGATCTCCATCATCATGATCTCCATCATCGTGTCTTCTTGAAGTTGTCTCGTCATCTATTACTTCTACTACTATGGCTAACACTTTAGCAATAAAGTAAAGTAATTACATGACGTTTATGTTGACACGCAGGTCATAAATAAATTAAGAAAACTCCTATGGCTCCTGCCGGTTGTCATACTCATCGACATGCAAGTCGTGATTCCTATTACAAGAACATGATCAATCTCATACATCACATATATCATTCATCACATCCTTTTGGCCATATCACATCACATAGCATACCCTGCAAAAACAAGTTAGACGTCCTCTAATTGTTGTTTGCATGTTTTACGTGGCTGCTATGGGTTTCTAGCAAGAACGTTTCTTACCTACGCAAAAACCACAACGTGATATGCCAATTGCTATTTACCCTTCATAAGGACCCTTTTCATCGAATCCGATCCGACTAAAGTGGGAGAGACAGACACCCGCTAGCCACCTTATGCAACTAGTGCATGTCAGTCGGTGGAACCAGTCTCATGTAAGAGTACGTGTAAGGTCGGTCTGGGCCGCTTCATCCCACAATGCCGCCGAATCAAGATTGGACTAGTAACGGTAAGCATATTGAACAAAATCAACGCACACAACTACTTTGTGTTCTACTCGTGCATAGAAACTACGCATAGACCTAGCTCATGATGCCACTGTTGGGTAACGTAGCAATAACTCAAAATTTTCCTACGTGTCACCAAGATCAATCTATGGAGTCATCTAGCAACGAGGGAGGAGTGGATCTACATACCCTTGTAGATCGCGCACGGAAGTGTTCAAGAGAACGGGGTTGATGGAGTCGTACTGGTCGTGATCCAAATCACCGATGATCCTAGCGCCAAACGGACGGCACCTCTGCGTTCAACACACGTACGGAGCAGCAACGTCTCCTCCTTCTTGATCCAGCAAGGGGGAAGGAGAGGTTGATGGAGATCCAGCAGCACGACGGCGTGGTGGTGGAAGTAGCGGGATTCCAACAGGGCTTCGCCAAGCGCTGCGGGAGGAGGGAGATGTGTCATTGGGAAGGAGAGGGAGGCGCCAGGGCTTAGGTATGGTTGCCCTCCCTTCCCCCCACTATATATAGGGCCAAGGGAGAGGGGGGAGGCGCAGCCTTGGCCCTTCCTCCAAGGAAGGGTGCGGCCAGGGAGGAGTCCCTCCTCCCCAAGGCACCTCGGAGGTGCCTTCCCCCTTTAGGACTCTTCCTTTCCCTCTTCTCTTGGCGCATGGGCCTCTTGGGGCTGGTGCCCTTGGCCCATATAGGCCAACGCACACCCCCTACAGCCCATGTGGCCCCCCGGGGCAGGTGGCCCCACCTGGTGGACCCCCGGGACCCTTCCGGTGGTCCCGGTACAATACCGGTGACCCTGAAACTTGTCCCGATGGCCGAAATAGCACTTCCTATATATAAATCTTTACCTCCGGACCATTCCGGAACTCCTCGTGACGTCCGGGATCTCATCCGGGACTCCGAAAAACTTTCGGGTTACCGCATACTAATATCTCTATAACCCTAGCGTCACCGAACCGTAAGTGTGTAGACCCTACGGGTTCGGGAACCATGTAGACATGACCGAGATGTTCTCCGGTCAATAACCAACAGCGGGATCTGGATACCCATGCTGGCTCCCACATGTTCCACGATGATCTCATCGGATGAACCACGATGTCAAGGACTTAATCAATCCCGTATACAATTCCCTTTGTCTAGCGGTATGATACTTGCCCGAGATTCGATCGTCGGTATCCCGATACCTTGTTCAATCTCGTTACCGGCAAGTCTCATTACTCGTTCCGTAACACATCATCCCGTGATCAACTCCTTGATCACATTGTGCACATTATGATGATGTCCTACCGAGTGGGCCCAGAGATACCTCTCCGTTTACACGGAGTGACAAATCCCAGTCTCGATTCGTGCCAACCCAACAGACACTTTCGGAGATACCTGTAGTGTACCTTTATAGCCACCCAATTACGTTGTGACGTTTGGCACACCCAAAGCACTCCTACGGTATCTGGGAGTTGCACAATCTCATGGTCTAAGGAAATGATACTTGACATTAGAAAAGCTTCAGCATACGAACTACATGATCTTGTGCTAGGCTTAGGATTGGGTCTTGTCCATCACATCATTCTCCTAATGATGTGATCCCGTTATCAATGACATCCAATGTCCATGGTCAGGAAACCGTAACCATCTATTGATCAACGAGCTAGTCAACTAGAGGCTTACTAGGGACATGGTGTTGTCTATGTATCCACACATGTATCTGAGTTTCCTATCAATACAATTATAGCATGGATAATAAACGATTATCATGAACAAGGAAATATAATAATAACTAATTTATTATTGCCTCTAGGGCATATTTCCAACACATGCCATCTTGCTTAAGGCGTTACTCCATTCTTTATGAACTTAATACTCTAGATGCATACTGGATAGCGGTCGATGTGTAGAGTATAGTGATACGTCTCCAACGTATCTATAATTTTTGATTGCTCCATGCTATATTATCTACTGTTTTGGACTTTATTGGTCTTTATTTTCCACTTTTATATTATTTTTGGGATTAACCTATTAACCGGAGGCCCAACCCAGAATTGCTGTTTTTTGCCTATTTCAGTGTTTCAGAGAAATAGAATATCAAACGGAGTCCAAATGGAATAAAATTTTCGGGAATGTGATTTTCTCACCGAACGTGATCCAGGAGACTTGGACCCTACTCCAGGAGTCAAAGAGGAGGTCGCGAGGGTGGGGGCGCCCCCCCTAGGGCGCCCCCTGCCTCGTGGGCCCCTCGGTGCTCCAGCGACGTACTCCTTCCTCCTATATATACCTACATACCCCCAAACGATCAGAACAGGAGCCAAAAACCTAATTCCACCGCCGCAACTTTCTGTATCCATGAGATCCCATCTTGGGGCCTGTTCCGGAGCTCCGCCGGAAGAGGGCCGTCATCACGGAGGGCTTCTACATCATCCTAGCCCCTCCGATGAAGTGTGAGTAGTGTACCTCAGACCTTCGGGTCCATAGTTAGTAGCTAGATGGCTTCTTCTCTCTCTTTGAATCTCAATACAAAGTTCTCCCCCTCTCTTGTGGAGATCTATTCGATGTAATCTTCTTTTTGCGGTGTGTTTGTTGAGACCGATGAATTGTGGGTTTATGATCAAGTCTATCTATGAATAATATTTGAATCTTCTCTGAATTCTTTTATGTATGATTGGTTATCTTTGCAAGTCTCTTCGAATTATCCATTTGGTTTGGCCAACTAGATTGGTAGTTCTTGCCATGGGAGAAGTGCTTAGCTTTGGGTTCGATCTTGCGGTGTCCTTACCCAGTGACAGAAGGGGCAGCAAGGCACGTATTGTATCGTTGCCATCGAGGATAACAAGATGGGGTTTATTTCATATTGCATGAATTTATCTCTCTACATCATGTCATCTTGCTTAAGGCGTTACTCTGTTTTTAACTTAATACTCTAGATGCATGCTGGATAGCGGTCGATGAGTGGAGTAATAGTAGTAGATGCAGAATCGTTTCGGTCTACTTGTCACGGACGTGATGCCTATATACATGATCATGCCTAGATATTCTCATAACTATGCTCAATTCTATCAATTGCTCAACAGTAATTTGTTCACCCACCGTAGAATACTTATGCTCTTGAGAGAAGCCACTAGTGAAACCTATGGCCCCCGGGTCTATTCTCATCATATCAATCTCCATCACTTTAATCTCGCTTTGCTTTTTTACTTTGCTGTTACTTTTTACTTTACATCTTTATACCAAAAATACCAAAAATATTATATCTATCAGATCTCACTCTCGTAAGTGACCGTGAAGGGATTGACAACCCCTAATCGCGTTGGTTGTAAGTAGCTATCGTTTTGTGCAGGTACGAGGGACTTGAGCGTGGCCTCCTACTAGATTGATACCTTGGTTCTCAAAAATTGAGGGAAATACTTACGCTACTCTGCTGCATCATCCCTTCCTCTTCGGGGAAAACCAACGCAAGCTCAAGATGTAGCAAGAAGGATTTCTGGCGCCGTTGCCGGGGAGTCTACGCAAAAAGTCAACATACCAAGTACCCATTGCAATCCCTATCTCTCGCATTACATTATTTGCCATTTGCCTCTCGTTTTCCTCTCCCCCACTTCACCCTTGCCGTTTTATTCGCCCTCTCTCTATCCTCCCTCTCTATTTGCCTCTTTTGCCCATTTGCCTCTTGTTTGCTCGTGTGCTAGTTTGCTTGCTTGTCGTTATGTCTGAAATTGGGGAAGTTATCGCCAATATGGGCGATAACAATATCATGGAAAATTCTGATGCTCCTGCTGAAGAACCCCCTACCTACCATACAAAAAGATTTCGAATCGGTAGTGGTAATATTATTGGAAAAGGAGTTATTCAAGATTTCTTTACTTGTGCCGGTGCTTTGCCCTCTATGGGCGGTTCTATTCTCCACAGAACTAGTAGTCTTGCGGACACTATTGCCATGCTTATCGTTGAACTTGAAAGGCAATTTATGCATATGCACCCATCTATACAAAGAGTTTTCCTAGAATTTTCTAATATCGAGCATTCCTCTGTTAAGCGTGCCGCTACTATCTTTTTGGCTCATGAATTCAGATTTATAATAAAAGAAGCCAAAGAAATCTTTGCGCACTATAGGGTGGACGCTGGTCGTCCTCCCATAGAATCTATCCTCTTCGATCAAGAAGAAATTATGCGCTTTCAATCTCCTGACTATGTTGCTTTTAATGAAAACCTTAGAAAAAAGGTGCCAACCAATATTTTAATTGATAGAATCTCTGAACTTAATAATGATTTGGCTATTCGAAATAATGAGCTAGGATACTCTCTTGAGTCTAGGATCACAAAGTTCTGTCAAAAGAATGCTTATAATGATGAATTGGTTGTACATTACGAAGGGCCGAAAGAGGAACGTATACCTCCTAAAATTGATCTTGGGGACTTCTGTCCTATTAAATTTAGCCCTTTTGATTACTTTTGCTTGCCTCAAAGAAAACTTGCTGCTGAACATAGAGAATATGAAATGAGCTTCACCGATCTATCTTATTACTACGGCAATACTTAGACCTATCCTCGCTTTTATGCCTAGCTAGGGGCGTTAAACGATAGCGCTTGTTGGGAGGCAACCCAATTTTATTTTTATTCCTTACTTTTTTCACCTGTTTAGTAATAAATAAATTATTTAGCCTATGTTTTAGTTGTGTTTTTTGTGTTTAATTAGTGTTTGTGCCAAGTAGAACCGTTGGGAAGACTTGGGGAAAGTCTTGTTGAACTTGTTGTAAAAAACAGAAACTTTAGCGCTCACGAGAACTGCTGTCATTTTTATTTGAAGAGTGATATTTAGTTAATTCTTTTCGCATATGATTAATAGATAAATTCCTCACGTCCAGCAATTTATTTTAGAATTTTGGGGGTTCCAGATCTTGCGCTAGCTACAGATTACTACAGACTGTTCTGTTTTTGACAGATTCTGTTTTTCGTGTGTTGTTTGCTTATTTTGATGAATCTATGGCTAGTAAAATAGTTTATAATCCATAGAGAAGTTGGAATACAGTAGGTTTAACACCAATATAAATAAATAGTGAGATCATTACAGTACCTTGAAGTGGTCTTTTGTTTTCTTTCGCTAACGGAGCTCACGAGTTTTCTATTTTGAGTTTTGTGTTGTGAAGTTTTCAAGTTTTGGGTGAATTCTTTTGATGGATCATGGAACAAGGAGTTGCAAGAGCCTAAGCTTGGGGATGCCCATGGCACACCCAAGATAATCCAAGGACACCAAAAAGTCAAAGCTTGGGTATGCCCCGGAAGGCATCCCCTCTTTCGTCCACTTCCATCGGTAATTTACTTGGAGCTATATTTTTATTCACCAACATGATATGTGTTTTGCTTGGAGCGTCGTGTATTATTTGTATCTTTGTGTCTTAGTATGCCACAATCATCCTTGTTGTACACACCTTTTGATAGAGCCATACATGAATTAAAATTTGATAGAATACTCTATGTGTTCACTTATATCTTTTGAGCTATGTAGTTCTGCTCTATGTGCTTCACTTATATCTTTTGAGCTAAGTAGTTTTGCTCTATGTGCTTCACTTATATCTTTTGAGCTAAGTAGTTTTGCTCTATGTGCTTCACTTATATCTTTTGAGCTAGATAATTTTCTCTATGTGCTTCACTTATATCTTTTGAGCATTATAATTTTGCTCTATGTGCTTCACTTAGATCTTTTAGAGCACGGTGGTGGATTTGTTTTAAAGAAACTATTGATCTCACATGCTTCACTTAAATTATTTTGAGAGTCTCTCAATAGCATGGTAATTTGCTTAATAATAATATGCTTGGTATTCAAGATTTGTGAAACTTTCTTTTGAGTGTGTTGAATACTAAGAAAAGATTGAAGCATGATAATTGTTTTGAGATATGGAGGTGATAATATTAAAGTCATGCTAGTTGAGTAGTTGTGAATTTAAAGAATACTTGTGTTAAAGTTTGTGATTCCCGTAGCATGCACGTATGGTGAACCGTTATGTGATGAAGTCGGAGCATGATTTATTTATTGATTGTCTTCCTTATGAGTGGCGGTCGGGGACGAGCGATGGTCTTTTCCTACCAATCTATCCCCCTAGGAGCATGTGCGTAATACTTTGCTTTGATAACTTCTAGATTTTTGCAATAAGTATATGAGTTCTTTATGACTAATGTTGAGTCCATGGATTATACGCACTCTCACCCTTCCACCTTTGCTAGCCTCTCTAATACCGCGCACTTTTCGCTGGTATCATACACCTACCATATACCTTCCTCAAAACAGCCACCACACCTACCTATTATGGCATTTCCATAGCCATTCTGAGATATATTTCCATGCAACTTTCCACCATCTAGTTCATCATGACACATTCATCATTGTCATATTGCTTAGCGTGATCATGTAGTTGACATAGTATTTGTGGAAAAGCCACTGTTCATAATTTTTTCATACTTGTCACTCTTGATTCATTGCATATCCCGGTACATCGCCGGAGGCATCCATATAGAGTCATACTTTGTTTTAGAATCGAGTTGTAATCATTGAGTTGTAAATAAATAAAAGTGTGATGATCATCATTCAATAGAGCATTGTTCCAAAAAAAGAGAAAGGCCAAAGAAAAAAAAGAAGGCCCAAAAAAAGAAAATAAATAAAAAGGGGCAATGCTACTATCCTTTTTTCCACACTTGTGCTTCAAAGTAGCACCATGATATAGCGAGTCTCATATATTGTGCTTCAAAGTAGCACCATGTTCTTCATATAGAGAGTCTCATATGTTGTCACTTTCATATACTAGTGGGAATTTTACATTATAGAACTAGGCTTGTATATTCCAATTATGGGCCTCCTCAAGTGTCCTAGGTCTTCGTGAGCAAGCAAGTTGGATGCACACTCACTAGTTTCTTTTGCTGAGCTTTCATACATTTATAGCTCTAGTGCATCCGTTGCATGGCAATCCCTACTCACTCACATTGATATCTATTGACGGGCATCTCCATAGCCCGTTGATACACCTAGTTGATGTGAGACTATCTTCCCCTCCTTTTTTTCTTCTCCACAACCACCATTCTATTCCACCTATAGTGCTATATCCATGGCTCACGCTCATGTATTGCATGAAGATTGAAAAAGTTTTGAAAAAGTTAGAGTATGAAACAATTGCTTGGCTTGTCATCGGGGTTGTGCATGATTTAAATACTTTGTGTGGTGAAGATGGAGCATAGCCAGACTATATGATTTTGTAGGGATAACTTTCTTTGGCCATGTTATTTTGAGAAGACATAATTGCTTTGTTAGTATGCTTGAAGTATTATTATTTTTATGTCAATATAAACTTTTGTCTTGAATCTTTCTAATCTGAATATTCATACCACAATTTAGAAGATTTCCATTGAAATTATGCCAAGTAGAACTTCGCATCAAAAATTCTCTTTTTATCATTTACCTACTCGAGGACGAGCAGGAATTAAGCTTGGGGATGCCTGATACGTCTCCAACGTATCTATAATTTTTGATTGCTCCATGTTATATTATCTACTGTTTTGGACTATATTGGGCTTTATTTTCCACTTTTATATTATTTTTGGGACTAACCTATTAACCGGAGGCCCAGCCCAGAATTGCTGTTTTTGCCTATTTCAGTGTTTCGGAGAAACAGAATATCAAACGGAGTCCAAACAGAATAAAATCTTCGGGAACGTGATTTTCTCACTGAACGTGATCCAGGAGACTTGGACCCTACTCCAGGGAGTCAAAGAGGAGGTCGCGAGGGTGGGGGCGCCCCCTTAGGGCGCGCCCCCTGCCTCGTGGGCCCCTCGGTGCTCCACCGATGTACTCCTTCCTCCTATATATACCTACATACCCCCAAACGATCAGAACAGGAGCCAAAAACCTAATTCCACCGCCGCAACTTTCTGTATCCACGAGATCCCATCTTGGGGCCTGTTCCGGAGCTCCGCCGGAAGAGGGCCGTCATCACGGAGGGCTTCTACATCATCATAGCCCCTCCGATGAAGTGTGAGTAGTGTACCTCAGACCTTCGGGTCCATAGTTAGTAGCTAGATGGCTTCTTCTCTCTCTTTGAATCTCAATACAAAGTTCTCCCCCTCTCTTGTGGAGATCTATTCGATGTAATCTTCTTTTTGTGGTGTGTTTGTTGAGACCTATGAATTGTGGGTTTATGATCAAGTCTATCTATGAATAATATTTGAATCTTCTCTGAATTCTTTTATGTATGATTGGTTATCTTTGCAAGTCTCTTCGAATTATCCGTTTGGTTTGGCCAACTAGATTGGTAGTTCTTGCCATGGGAGAAGTGCTTAGCTTTGGGTTAGATCTTGCGGTGTCCTTACCCAGTGACAGAAGGGGCAGTAAGGCACGTATTGTATCGTTGCCATCGAGGATAACAAGATGGGGTTTATTTCATATTGCATGAATTTATCTCTCTACATCATGTCATCTTGCTTAAGGCGTTACTCTGTTTTTAACTTAATACTCTAGATGCATGCTGGATAGCGGTCGATGAGTGGAGTAATAGTAGTAGATGCAGAATCGCTTCGGTCTACTTGTCACGGACGTGATGCCTATATACATGATCATGCCTAGATATTCTCATAACTATGCTCAATTCTGTCAATTGCTCAACAGTAATTTGTTCACCCACCGTAGAATACTTATGCTCTTGAGAGAAGCCACTAGTGAAACCTATGGCCCCCGGGTCTATTCTCATCATATCAATCTCCATCATTTTAATCTTGCTTTTCCTTTTACTTTGCTTTTACTTTTTACTTTGCATCTTTATACCAAAAATATTATATCTATCAGATCTCACTCTCATAAGTGATTGTGAAGGGATTGACAACCCCTAATCGCGTTGGTTGCGAGTAGCTATCGTTTTGTGCAGGTACGAGGGACTTGAGCATGGCCTCCTACTGGATTGATACCTTGGTTCTCAAAAACTGAGGGAAATACTTACGCTACTCTGCTGCATCATCCCTTCCTCTTCGGGGAAAACCAACGCAAGCTCAAGACGTAGCATATAGTAGTAGGTGCAGGCAGGAGTCGGTCTACTTGTCTCGGACATGATGCCTATATACATGATCATTTCCTTGGATATCGTCATGATTATTCGTTTTTCTATCAATTTCCCAACAGTAATTTCTTTACACACTGTATTCTATGTTCAAGAGGGAAGTCTCTAGTGAAAACGATGGCCCCTGGGCCTATCTTTATCATATATTAAAATCCAAAAATACCTTGCTGCAATTTATTTACTTTACTTTTATTTTGTGTTTTTGTTTATCTATCTATCACTACAAGATTTGATCTTTGTAATTAACCATCAAGGGATTGACAACCCTTGTTTGCGTTGGGTGCAGGTATTTGTTGTTTTTGTGTAGGTACTGCTAATGATGTGTTGTGTGGTTCTCGTACTGTTGGAAATATGCCCTAGAGGCAATAATAAATTGGTTATTATTATATTTCCTTGTTCATGATAATCATTTATTATCCATGCTATAATTGTATTGATAGGAAACTCAGATACATGTGTGGATACATAGACAACACCATGTCCCTAGTAAGCCTCTAGTTGACTAGCTCGTTGATCAATAGATGGTTACGGTTTCCTGACCATGGACATTGGATGTCGTTGATAACGGGATCACATCATTAGGAGAATGATGTGATGGACAAGACCCAATCCTAAGCCTAGCACAAAGATCGTGTAGTTCGTATGCTAAAGCTTTTTCTAATGTCAAGTATCATTTCCTTAGACCATGAGATTGTGCAACTCCCGGATACCATAGGAATACTTTGGGTGTGCCAAACGTCACAACATAACTGGGTGGCTATAAAGGTACACTACAGGTATCTCCGAAAGTGTCTGTTGGGTTGGCACGAATCGAGACTGGGATTTGTCACTCCGTGTAAACGGAGAGGTATCTCTGGGCCCACTCGATAGGACATCATCATAATGTGCACAATGTGACCAAGGAGTTGATCACAGGATGATGTGTTACGGAACGAGTAAAAGAGACTTGCCGGTAACGAGATTGAACAAGGTATCGGGATACCGATGATCGAATCTCGGGCAAGTACAATACCGCTAGACAAAGGGAATTGTATACGGGATTGATCGAATCCTCGACATCGTGGTTCGTCCGAGAAGATCATCGTGGAACATTTGGGAACCAACATGGGTATCCAGATCCCGCTGTTGGTTATTGACCGGAGAACGTCTCGGTCATGTCTGCATGGTTCCTGAACCCGTAGGGTCTACACACTTAAGGTTTGATGACGCTAGGGTTATAAAGGAAGTTTGTATGTGGTTACCGAATGTTGTTCGGAGTCCCGGATGAGATCCCGGACGTCACGAGGAGTTCCGGAATGGTCCGGAGGTAAAGATTTATATATGGGAAGTCCTGTTTTGGTCACCGGAAAAGTTTCGGGTTTTATCGGTAACATACCGGGACCACCGGGAGGGTCCCGGGGGTCCACCAAGTGGGGCCACCAGCCCCGGAGGCTTGCATGGGCCAAGAGTGGGAAGGGACCAGCCCCTGAGTGGGCTGGTGCGCCTCCCACAAGGCCCAAGGCGCAGCTAGGAGGAGAAGGGGGAAACCCTAGGCGCAGATGGGCCTAAGGCCCACCCTAGGGCGCGCCCCTTCTCCCCCTCTTGGCCGCCCCCTCCATCCCATCTAGGGCTGCTGCCCCCTAGGGGTGGGAACCCTAGAGGGGGCGCACCCTCCTCCCCTTCTCCTATAAACAGTGGGGGTTTTGGGCTGCCCAAGACACACGATTTGATCTCTCCCTAGCGCAGCCCTACCTCTCTCCTCCTCGTCTCTTGCGGTGCTTGGCTAAGCCCTGCTGGAGTACCACGCTCCTCCACCACCACCACGCCGTTGTGCTGCTGCTGGATGGAGTCTTCCTCAACCTCTCCCTCTCTCCTTGCTGGATCAAGGCATGGGAGACGTCACCGGGTTGTACGTGTGTTGAACGCGGAGGTGCCGTCCATTCGGCACTAGGATCTCCGGTGATTTGGATCACAACGAGTACGACTCCTTCAACCCGTTCTCTTGAACGCTTCCACATAGTGATCTACAAGGGTATGTAGATGCACTCTCCTTCCCCTCGTTGCTGGTTTCTCCATAGATAGATCTTGGTGACACGTAGGAAAATTTTGAATTTCTGCTACTTTCCCCAACAGTGGCATCATGAGCTAGGTCTATTGCATAGATTCTTTGCACGAGTAGAACACAAAGTAGTTGTGGGAGTTGATTTTGTTCAATATGCTTACCGTTACTAGTCCAATCTTGATTCGGCGGCATTGTGGGATGAAGCGGCCCGGACTGACCTTACACGTACTCTTACGTGAGACTGGTTCCACCGACTGACATGCACTAGTTGCATAAGGTGGCTAGCGGGTGTCTGTCTCTCCCACTTTAGTCGGATCAGATTCGATGAAAAGGGTCCTTATGAAGGGTAAATAGCAATTGGCATATCACGTTGTGGTTTTTTGCGTAGGTAAGAAACGTTCTTGCTAGAAACCCATATCAGCCACATAAAACATGCAAACAACAATTAGAGGGCGTCTAACTTGTTTTTGCAGGGTATGCTATGTGATGTGATATGGCCAAAAGGATGTGATGTATGATATATGTGATGTATGAGATTGATCATGTTCTTGTAATAAGAATCACGACTTGCATGTGGATGACTATGACAACCGGCAGGAGCCATAGGAGTTGTCTTTATTTATTGTATGACCTGCGTGTCATTGAACAACGCCATGTAATTACTTTACTTTATTGCTAACCGGTAGCCATAGTAGTAGAAGTAATAAGTTGGCGAGACAACTTCATGGAGACACGATGATGGAGATCATGATGTTGGAGATCATGGTGTCATGCCGGTGACAAGATGATCATGGAGCCCCAAGATGGAGATCAAAGGAGCTATATGATATTGTCCATATCATGTCACTATTATTTGATTGCATGTGATGTTTATCATGTTTTTGCATCTTGTTTACTTAGAACGACGGTAGTAAATAAGATGATCCCTCATAATAATTTCAAGAAAGTGTTCCCCCTAACTGTGCACCGTTGTGACAGTTCGTTGTTTCGAAGCACCACGTGATGATCGGGTGTGATAGATTCTAACGTTCACATACAACGGGTGTAAGACAGATTTACACAGGCGAAACACTTAGGTTGACTTGACGAGCCTAGCATGTACAGACATGGCCTCGGAACACAAGAGACCGAAAGGTCGAGCATGAGTCGTATGGTAGATACGATCAACATGAAGATGTTCACCGATGATGACTAGTCCGTCTCACGTGATGATCGGACACGGCCTAGTTGACTCGGATCATGTAATCACTTAGATGACTAGAGGGATGTCTATCTGAGTGGGAGTTCATAAGATGAACTTAATTATCCAGAACATAGTCAAAAGGTCTTCGCAAATTATGTCGTAGCTCGCGCTTCAGTTCTACTGTTTAGATATGTTCATAGAGAAAATTTAGTTGAAAGTTGATAGTAGCAATTATGCGGACTAGGTCCGTAAACTGAGGATTGTCCTCATTACTTCATAGAAGGCTTATGTCCTTAATGCACCGCTCAGTGTGCTGAACCTCGAACGTCATCTGTGGATGTTGCGAACATCTGACATACACATTTTGATAACTACGTGATAGTTCAGTTAAACGGTTTAGAGTTGAGGGACCGAAGACGTTTTGAAACGTCGCGAAACATATGAGATGTTTCGAGGGCTGAAATTGGGATTTCAGGCTCGTGCCCACGTCAAGAGGTATAAGACCTCCGACGATTTTCTTAGCCTACAAACTAAGGAGAAAAGCTCAATTGTTGAGCTTGTGCTCAGATTGTCTGAGTACAACAATCATTTGAATCGAGTGGGAGTTGATCTTCCAAATGAGATATTGATGTTTCTCCGAAGTCATTACCACCAAGCTGCTAGAGCTTCGTGATGAACTATAATGTATCGGGGACATATATGATGATCCTTGAGATATTCGCGATGTTTGACACCACAAAAGTAGAAATCAAGAAGGAGCATCAATTGTTGATGGTTGGTGAAACCACTAGTTTCAAGAAGGGCAAGGGAAAAAAGGATGCTTCATGAAACGGCAAATCAGCTGCTGCTCTAGTGAAGAAACCCAAGGTTGAACCCAAACCCGAGACTAAGTGCTTCTGTAATAAGGGGAACAACCACTGGAGCAAAATTACCCTATATACTTGGTAGATGAGAAGGTTGTCAATAGAAGTATATTGGATATACATTATGTTAATGTGTACTTTACTAGTACTCCTAGTAGCACCAGGGTATTAGATACCGGTTCGGTTACTAAGTGTTAGTAACTCGAAACAAAAGCTACGGAATAAACGGAGACTAGCTAAAAGGTGAGATGACGATATGTGTTGGAAGTATTTCCAAGGTTGATCAAATATCGTACGCTCCCTCTACCATCAAGATTTGTGTTTGTGTTGAGCATAGACATGATTGGATTATGTCTATCGCAATACGGTTATTCATTTAAGGAGAATAATGGTTACTCTTTATTTGAATAATACCTTCAATGGTCTTGCACCTAAAATGAATGGTTTATTGAATCTCAATCGTAGTGATACGCATGTTCATGCCAAAAGATATAAGATAGTAATGATAGTACCACCTACTTGTGGCACTGCCATGTAAGTCATATCGGTATAAAACGCATGAAGAAGCTCCATGTTGATGGATCTTTGGGCTCACTCGTTTTTGAAAAGTTTGAGACATGCAAACCATGTCTATTGGTGTATATGCATGAAGAAACTCCATGCAAATGGACCGTTTGGACTCACTTGATTTTTGAATCACTTGAGACATGCAAATCATACCACATGGGCAAGATGACTGAAAGCCTCATTTTCAGTAAAATGGAACTAGAAAGCAACTTGTTGGAAGTAATACATTTTGATGTGTGCAGTCCAATGAGTGCTGAGGCATGTAGTGGATATCGTTATGTTCTTGGTTCACTGATGATTTGAGTAGATGTTGAGTATATTTACTTGATGAATCACGAGTCTGAATTATTGAAAGGTTCAAGTAATTTCAGGGTGAAGTTGAATGATCATCGTGACAAGAGGATAAAAGATCTATGATATGATCATAGAGATGAATATCTGAATTACGAGTTTGGCACAGAATTAAGACATTGTGGAAATTGTTTCACAACTAATACAGCCTGGAACACCATAGTGTGATGGTGTGTCCGAACATCATAACTGCACCCTATTGGATATGATGCATACCATGATGTCTCTTATCTAATTACCACGATAGTTTATGGGTTAGGCATTAGAGACAACCACATTCACTTTAAATAGGGCACCACGTAATTCCGATGAGATGACACCGTATGAACTATGGTTTAGAGAAACCTAAGCTGTCATTTCTTAAAAGTTTGGGGCTGTGACGCTTATGTGAAAAAGTTTCAGGCTGATAAGCTTGAACCCAAAGCGGATAAATGCATCTTCGTAGGACACCCAAAACAGTTGGGTATACCTCCTGTCTCAGATCCGAAAGCAATAAGGGATTGTTTCTAGAATCGGGTCCTTTCTCGAGGAAAAGTTTCTCTCGAAAGAATTGAGTGGGAGGATGGTGGAGACTTGACGAGGTTATTGAACCGTCTCTTCAACTAGTGTGTGGCAGGGCGTAGGAAGTTGTTCCTGTGGCACCTACACCAATTGAAGTGGAAGCTTATGATAGTGATCATGAAACTTCAGATCAAGTCACTACCAAACCTCGTGGGATAACAAGGATGCGTACTACTTCAGAGTGGTACGTAATCCTGTCTTGAACCTACGAGCTATGGAGAAGCAATGGTGGGCCTGAATTCCGATAAATGGCTCGAGGCCATAAAATCCGAGAAAGGATCCATGTATGAAAACAAAGTGTAGACTTTGGAATAACTACTTGATGGTCGTAAGGCTGTTAGGTACATATGGATTTTAAAAGGAAGACGGACAATGATGGTAAGTATCACCATTAAGAAAGCTCGACTTGTCGTTAAGATATTTTCCGACAAGTTCAATGAGTTGACTACGATGAGACTTTCTCACTCGTAGCGATGCTAAGAGTCTGTTGGAATTATATTAGCGATTACTGCATTGTTTATGAAATCTTGCAGATAGGATGTCAAAAACATTGTTTTCTCAACGATTTTCTTGAGGAAAGGTTGTATGTGATACAACAGGAAGGTTTTGTCAATCCTGAAAGATGCTAATAAGTATGCAAAGCTCCAGCAATCCTTCTAAGGACTGGAGTAAGCATCTCGGAGTTGGAATGTACGCTTTGATGAGATGATCAAAGATTTTGGGTTTATACAAAGTTTATGAGAAACTTGTATTTCCAAAGAAGTGAGTGGGAGCACTATAGAATTTCTGATGAGTATATGTTGTTGACATATTATGGATCAGAAATGACGTAGGATTTCTGGAAAGCATATAGGGTTATTTGAAAGTGTTTTTCAATGGAAAGCCTGGATTAAGCTACTTGAACATTGAGCATCAAGATCTATAAGGATAGATCAAAAAACTTAATGGTACTTTCAAATGAGCACATACCTTGACATGATCTTGAAGGTGTTCAAGATGGATCAGTCAAAGAAGGAGTTCTTGCCTGAGTTGTAAGGTATGAAGTTAAGACTTAAAGCTCGACCACGGCAGAAGAAAGAGGAAGGACGAAGGTCGTCCCCTATGCTTTTGTCATAGGCTCTATACGGGATGCCATGCTAAGTACCGCACCTGATGTGTGCCTTGCCACATGTCTGGCAAGAGGGTACAAAGATGATCTAGGAGTAGATCACCAGATAGCGGTCAAAATTATCCTTAGAGGAATAAGGATATGTTTCTCGGTTATGGAGGTGATAAAGAGTTCGACGTAAAGAGTTACATCGATGCAAGCTTTAACACCTATCCGAATGACTCTGAGTAGCAAACTGGATACATATAGTGGAGCAACCATTTGGAATAGCTCCAAGTGGAGGGTGGAAGCAGCATTTATAATATGACCTAGAGATTTGCGAAGTACATATGGATCTGAATGTTGCAGACCCGTTGACTAAAACCTCTCTCACAAGCAAACCATGATCAAACCCAGAACTCATTGAGTCTTAATCACATGATGATGTGAACTAGTTTAGTGACACTAGTAAACTCTTTGGATGTTGGTCACATGGCGATGTGACCTGTGAGTGTTAATCACATGGCGATGTGAACTAGATTATTGACTCTAGTGCAAGTGGGAGACTGTTTGAAATATGCCCTAGAGGCAATAATAAATTGGTTATTATTATATTTCCTTGTTCATGATAATCGTTTATTATCCATGCTATAATTGTATTGATAGGAAACTCAGATACATGTGTGGATACATAGACAACACCATGTCCCTAGTAAGCCTCTAGTTGACTAGCTCGTTGATCAATAGATTGTTACGGTTTCCTGACCATGGACATTGGATGTCGTTGATAACGGGATCACATCATTAGGAGAATGATGTGATGGACAAGACCCAATCCTAAGCCTAGCACAAAGATCGTGTAGTTCGTATGCTAAAGCTTTTTCTAATGTCAAGTATCATTTCCTTAGACCATGAGATTGTGCAACTCCCGGATACAGGAGGAATTCTTTGGGTGTGCCAAACGTCACAACGTAACTGGGTGGCTATAAAGGTACACTACAGGTATCTCTGAAAGTGTCTGTTGGGTTGGCACAAATCGAGACTGGGATTTGTCACTCCGTGTAAATGGAGAGGTATCTCTGGGCCCACTCGGTAGGACATCATCATAATGTGCACAATGTGACCAAGGAGTTGATCACATGATGATGTGTTACGGAACGAGTAAAAGAGACTTGCCGGTAACGAGATTGAACAAGGTATCGAGATACCGACGATCGAATCTCGGGCAAGTACAATACCGCTAGACAAAGGGAATTGTATACGGGATTGATCGAATCCTCGACATCGTGGTTCATCCGATAAGATCATCATGGAACATGTGGGAACCAACATGGGTATCCAGATCCCGCTGTTGGTTATTGATCGGAGAACGTCTCGGTCGTGTCTGCATGGTTCCTAAACCCGTAGGGTCTACACACTTAAGGTTCGATGACGCTAGGGTTATAAAGGAAGTTTGTATGTGGTTACCGAATGTTGTTCGGAGTCCCGGATGAGATCCCGGACGTCACGAGGAGTTCCGGAATGGTCCGGAGGTAAAGATTTATATATGGGAAGTCCTGTTTTGGTCACCGGAAAAGTTTCGGGTTTTATCGGTAACATACCGGGACCATCGGGAGGGTCCCGGGGGTCCACCAAGTGGGGCCACCAGCCCCGGAGGCTTGCGTGGGCCAAGAGTGGGAAGGGACCAGCCCCTGAGTGGGCTGGTGCGCCTCCCACAAGGCCCAAGGCGCAGCTAGGAGGAGAAGGGGGAAACCCTAGGTGCAGATGGGCCTAAGGCCCACCCTAGGGCGCGCCCCCTTCTCCCCCTCTTGGCCGCCCCCCTCCATCCCATCTAGGGCTGCCGCCCCCTAGGGGTGGGAACCCTAGAGGGGGCGCACCCTCCTCCCCTTCTCCTATAAATAGTGGGGGTTTTGGGCTGCCCAAGACACACGATTTGATCTCTCCCTGGAGCAGCCCTACCTCTCTCCTCCTCGTCTCTTGCGGTGCTTGGCGAAGCCCTGCTGGAGTACCACGCTCCACCACCACCACCACGCTGTTGTGCTGCTGCTGGATGGAGTCTTCCTCAACCTCTCCCTCTCTCCTTGTTGGATCAAGGCATGGGAGACGTCACCGGGCTGTACGTGTGTTGAACACGGAGGTGCCGTCCGTTCGGCACTAGGATCTCCGGTGATTTGGATCACGACGAATACGACTCCTTCAACCCGTTCTCTTGAACACTTCCGCATAGCGATCTACAAGGGTATGTAGATGCACTCTCCTTCCCCTTGTTGCTGGTTTCTCCATAGATAGATCTTGGTGACACGTAGGAAAATTTTGAATTTCTGCTACGTTCCCCAACACGTACTGGATTGATAACCATGGTTCTTAACTGAGGGAAATACTTATCTCTACTGTACTGCATCATCCTCTCCTCTTCAGGGAAATCCCAACGTAGCTCACAAGTAGCAACTACTCAGAAATCATATTCATTCTCAAGATCATAGGTGTATTGAATATGCTTAAGGATCTAAAATTATAGTCCTCCACCAAATAAACTAAATAGCATCAACTACAAGATGTAATCAACACTACTAGCAACCCACAGGTACCAATCTATAGTTTTGAGAGATTGAATACAAGAGATGAACTAGGGTTTGAGAGGAGATGGTGCTGGTGAAGATGTTGATGAATATTTCTCCTCCCATGATGAGAGGGCCATTGATGATGTCAATGACTTCGATTTCCCCCTCCCGTAGGGAAGTATCCCTGACGGAATCGCTCTGCCGGAGAGCAAAAGTGCTCCTGCCCAGGTTCCGCCTCGAGACGGCGGCCCTTCATCCTGAAAATCTTCCTCTTAATTTTTTTAGGAAAAATGGCTTCATATTGTAGGAGGGGCTAGCGGCCAGTTGTGAGGTCCACAAGGCATCAGGGCGCGCTAGGAGATTTTTATTGAATATATAAAAAATATTGGAACGAAGAAATACCAAAGGGAGACTTGTGGGCAGCAGGTTTTCCCTCCTTGGGTAAATCTTCGTTCCAATATTTTTTATATATTCAATAAAAATCTCTGTGAAGTTTCTGAAGGAATATGCCCTAGAGGAAATAATAAAATTGTTATTTATATTTCCTTATATCATGATAACTGTTTATTATTCATGCTAGAATTGTATTAACCGGAAACTTAGTACATGTGTGAATACATAGACAAACAGAGTGTCCCTAGTATGCCTCTACTTGACTAGCTCGTTAATCAAAGATGGTTAAGTTTCCTAACCATAGACATGTGTTGTCATTTGATAAACGGGATCACATCATTAGAGAATGATGTGATGGACAAGACCCACCCGTTAGCTTAGCATAATGATCGTATAGTTTTATTGCTATTGCTTTCTTCATGACTTATACATATTCCTCTGACTATGAGATTATGCAACTTCTTAATACCGGAGGAACACTTTGTGTGCTATCAAACGTCACAACGTAACTGGGTGGTTATAAAGATGATCGTAGGAATTTTTTTGAAATACTGCGTTCCCCAACAGTTTCAAGTCATTTGGAGCTCCATAGAACAACTATCTTTGTTGTACCTCTTTTAGGTCCAGAATTCCAGCTGACGATATTTTTTCCTCTTCATGTAGATCTTGCAAATTAAGAGAGAAAAGGCATTAGAATTGCATTATAAAGTGGAATAATGACCAAAAACATTATAAATAATAGTAAAAAACATGATGCAAGAAGGTATCAGTGGTAAGATGGGGTTTATAGCATATTGATTGAGTTTATCCCTCTACATCATATCATCTTGCCTAATGCATTACTCTGTTCTCGTGAACATAATACTCTAGATGCATGCTGGATAGCGGTTGATGTGTGGAGTAATAGTAGTAGATGCAGAATCGTTTCGATCTACTTGACACGGACGTGATGCCTATGTTTATGATCATGCCTAGATATCATCATAACTATGCACTTTTCTATCAATTGCTCGGCAGTAATTTGTTCACCCACCGTAATACATGCTATCTTGAGAGAAGCCACTAGTGAAACCTATGGCCCCCGGGTCTACTTTACATCATATTAATTTCCCGTCAACTAGTATTTCTGTCGCCGTTTATTTTGTAATCTTTACTTTCCAATCTATAAAACAAAAATACCAAAAATATTTATCTTATTATCTTTATGTGATCTCACTTTTGCAAGTGGCCGTGAAGGGATTGGCAACACCTTTATCGCGTTGGTTGAAGGTTCTTATTTGTTTGTGCAGGTACTAGGCGATTTGCGTGTAGTCTCCTACTGGATTGATACCTTGGTTCTCAAAAACTGAGGGAAATACTTACGCTACTTTGCTGCATCACCCTTTCCTCTTCAAGGAAAAACCAACACATTCTTAAGAGGTAGCAAGAAGGATTTCTGGCGCCGTTGTCGGGGAGATTTACACCAAGTCAAGTCAAGATTTGATCTCCCGACAACTAGCCATTTCTGGCGCCGTTGCCGGGGAGATCTACGCCAAGTCAAGACATACCAAGTACCCATCACAAACTCTTATCCCTCGCATTACATTATTTGTCATTTGCCTCTCGTTTTCCTCTCCCCTACTTCACCTTTGTCGTTTTATTCGCCCTTTTCCGTTCGCCTCTTTTCACTTGCCTCTTGTTTGCTTGTGTGTTGGATTGATTGTTTGTCACGATGGCTCAAGATAACACTAAATTGTGTGACTTTTCCAACACCAACAATAATGATTTTATTAGCACTCCGATTGCTCCTACTACCGATGTTGAATCTTGTGAAATTAATACTGCTTTGTTGAATCTTGTTATGAAAGATCAATTTTCTGGCCTTCCTAGTGAAGATGCCGCTACCCATCTAAATAGCTTCATTGATTTGTGTGATATGCAAAAGAAGAAAATGTGGATAATAATATTGTTAAATTGAAGCTATTTCCATTTTCGCTTAGAGATCGTGCTAAAACTTGGTTCTCTTCTTTGCCTAAAAATAGTATTGATTCATGGAATAAGGGCAAAGATGCTTTTATCTCTAAGTATTTTCCTCCCGCTAAGATCATCTCTCTTAGAAATGATATTATGAATTTTAAGCAACTTTACCATGAGCATGTTTCACAAGCTTGGGAGAGGATGAAATTAATGATACATAATTGCCCTACACATGGATTGAATCTATGGATGATTATACAAGAAATTTATGCTGGATTGAATTTTGCTTCTAGAAATCTGTTAGATTCGGCTTCGGGAGGTACTTTTATGGAAATCACTTTAGGAGAAGCTACTAAACTCCTAGACAATATTATGGTTAATTATTCTCAATGGCATACCGAAAGATCCACTAGTAAAAAGGTTCGTGCTATTGAAGAGATTAATGTTTTGAGTGGAAAGATGGATGAACTTGTGAAATTATTTGCTAATAAGAGTGCTTCTTCTGATCCTAATGATATGACTTTGTCCACTTTGATTGAGAATAATAATGAATCTATGGATGTGAATTTTGTTGGTAGGAACAATTTTGGTAACAACGCGTATAGAGGAAATTTTAATTCTAGGACGTTCCCTAGCAAATCCTCTAATAATTATGGTAATTCCTATGACAATTATTATGAAAATTTCAATAAGATTCCCTCTTATTTTGAGACTAGTGTTAAATAATTTATGAATTCGCAAAAGAGTTTCAATGCTTTGCTTGAAGAAAAATTGCTTAAGATTGATGAGTTGGCTAGGAACATGGATAGAATTTCTCTTGATGTTGATTCTTTGAAACTTAGATCTATTCCACCTAAGCATGATATCAGTGAGTCTCTCAAGGCCATGAGAATTTCCATTGATTAGTGCAAAGAAAGAACCGCTAGGATGCGTGCTAAAAAAGATTGCTTTGTGAAAGCGTGTTCTTCTAGTTTTCATGATAATAATGATGAAGATCCAAATGTGATTGGTGTGTCTCCTATTAAGTCTTTGTTTGTCAATATGAATCTTTATAAAGATGGGACTGGAGATGAGTCAACTTTAGTTAGAAGGCGTCCCAATGATTCGTAGTTTTTAGATCTTGATGCTAAATTTAATAAAAGTGGGATTGAAGAGGTCAAAACTTTACATAGCAATGAACCCACTATTTTGGATTTCAAGGAATTCAATTATGATAATTTCTCTTTGATAGATTGTATTTCCTTGTTACAATCCGTGTTAAATTATCCTCATGATTATGATCAAAACAAAGCTTTTACTAAACATATCATTGAGGCTTTAATGCAATCCCATAAAGAAAAGCTTGAATTAGAAGTTTCTGTCCCTAGAAAACTTTGTGATGAGTGGGAACCTACTATTAAAATTAAGATTAAAGATCATGAATGCTATGCTTTATGTGATTTGGGTGCTAGTGTTTCCATAATTCCAAAAACTTTGTGTGATGTGTTAGGTTTCCGGGAATTTGATGATTGTTCTTCAAATATGCATCTTGCGGATTCCACCATTAAGAAACCTATGGGAAGAATTAATGATGTTCTTATTGTTGAAAATAGGAATTATGTGCCCGGAGATGTCATTGTTCTTGATATAGATTGTAATCCTACATGTCCTATTATTCTTGGTAGACCTTTCCTTCGAACGATTGGTGCAATTATTGACATGAAAGAAGGAAATATTATATTCCAATTTCCGTTAAGGAAAGGCATGGAACACTTTCCTAGAAAGAAAATTAAATTACCTTGTGGATCAATTATGAGAGCCACATATGGATTGCATACCAAAGATGACAATACCTAGATCTATTCTTACCTTTATGCCTAGCTAGGGGCGTTAAACGCTAGCGCTTGTTGGGAGGCAACCTAATTTTATTTTTTGTTCCTTGCTTTTTGTTCCTGTTTAGTAATAAATAAATCATCTATCCTCTGTTATGATTGTGTTTTTATGTTTTAATTAGTGTTTGTGCCAAGTAAAGCAGGATCTTCTTGGGTGATTGTTGTTTGATCTTTCTGAAAAAAACAGAAAGTATGCGCTCACGAGAAAATTTTATTTTTTTACCAGAGAGCGATAAAATACTGATTCCAACTGCAGTAGGTCAATATACAAATTATTTAGGATGTCTAATTTCTCAGGATTTTTGGAGTTACAGAAGTATTTGATACTTACAGATTACTACAGACTGTTCTGTTTTTGACAGATTCTGTTTTTCGTGTGCTGTTTGGTTATTTTGATGAATCTATGGCTAGTATCAGGGGGTATGAACCATAGAGAAGTTGAAATATAGTAGGTTTAACACCAATATAAATAAATAATGAGTTAATTACAGTACCTTAAAGTTGTGGTTTGTTTTCTTATACTAACGGAGCTTATGAGATTTTCTGTTGAGTTTTGTGTTGTGAATTTTTCAAGTTTTTGGGTAAAGATTTGATGGATTTTGGAACAAGGAGTGGCAAGAGCCTAAGCTTGGGGATGCCCAAGGCACCCCAAGGTAAAATTCAAGGACAACCAAAAGCCTAAGCTTGGGGATGCCCCGGATCGCATCCCCTCTTTCGTCTTCGTCTATCGGTAACTTTACTTGAGGCTATATTTTTATTCACCACATGATATGTGTTTTGCTTGGAGCATCTTGTATGATTTGAGTCTTTGATTTTTAGTTTACCACAATCATCCTTACTATACACACCTTTTGGAGAGACACATGAATCAGAATTATTAGAATACTCTATGTTCTTCACTTATATCTTTTGAGCTAGATAATTTTGCTCTAGTGCTTCACTTATACCTTTTTAGAGCACGGTGGTTGTTTTATTTTATAGAAATTATTGATCTCTCATGTTTCACTTATATTATTTTGAGAGTCTTTTAGAACAGCATGGTAATTTGCTTTGGTTAAGAAATTAGTCCTAATATGATAGGCATCCAAGATGGGTATAATCGTTCATATAAAGTGCATTGAATACTATGAGAAGTTTGATACTTGATGATTGTTTTGAGATATGAAGATGGTGATATTAGAGTCATGCTAGTTGAGTAGTTGTGAATTTGAGAGATACTTGTGTTAAAGTTTGTGATTCCTATAGCATGCACGTAAGGTGAACCATTATGTGATGAAGTCGGAGCATGATTTATTTTTTGATTGTCTTCCTTATGAGTGGTGGTCGGGGACGAGCGATGGTCTTTTCCTACCAATCTATCCCCCTATGAGCATGCACGTAATACTTTGTTTCGATAACTAATAGATTTTTGCAATAAGTATGTGAGTTCTTTATGACTAATGTTGAGTCCATGGATTATACGCACTCTCACCCTTCCACCATTGCTAGCCTCTCTAATATCGCGCACCTTTCGCTAGTATCATACATCCACCATATACTTTCCTCAAAAAATCCACCATACCTACATATTATGGCATTTCAATAGCCATTCCGAGATATATTGCCATGCAACTTTCCACCGTTCCGTTTATTATGACACGCTCCATCATTGTCATATTGCCTTGCATGATCATGTAGTTGACATTGTATTTGTGGCAAGGCCACCATTCATAATTCTTTCATACATGTCACTCTTGATTCATTTCATATCCCGGTACACCACCGGAGGCATTCACATAGAGTCATATTTTGTTCTAAGTATCGAGTTGTAATTCTTGAGTTGTAAGTAAATAAAAGTGTGATGATCACCATTATTAGAGCATTGTCCCAGTGAGGAAAGGATGATGGAGACTATGATTCCCCCACAAGTCGGGACGAGACTCCGGACAAAAAATAAAGAAAGAAAGAAAAAGGCAATAAAAAAGAGAAAAGGCCCCAAAAAATGAGAGAAAAAGAGAGAAGGGGCAATGATACTATCCTTTTTCCACACTTGTGCTTCAAAGTAGCACCACGATCTTCATGATAGAGAGTCTCTTATGTTGTCACTTTCATATACTAGTGGGAATTTTTCATTATAAAACTTGGCTTGTATATTCCAATGATGGGCTTCCTCAAAATGCCCTAGGTCTTCGTGAGCAAGAAAGTTGGATGCAAACCCACTTAGTTTCCTTTGTTGAAGCTTTCATACACTTATAGCTCTAGTGCATCCGTTGGATAGCAATCCCTACGCACTCACATTAATATCTATTGATGGGCATTTCCATAGCCCGTTGATACGCCTAGTTGATGTGAGACTGTCTTCTCCTTTTTGTCTTCTCCACAACCACCATTCTATTCCACCTATAGTGCTATATACATGGCTCACTCTCATGTATTGCGTGAAGATTGAAAAAGTCTGAGAACATCAAAAGTATGAAACAATTGCTTGGCTTGTCATCGGGGTTGAGCTTGATTTAAATATTTTGCGTGATGAATATAGAGCATAGCCAGACTATATGATTTCGTAGGGATAGCTTTCTTTGGCCATGTTATTTTGAGAAGACACAATTGCTTGGTTAGTATACTTGAAGTATTATTGTTTTTATGTCATTATTAAACTTTTTTCTTGAATCTTTTGGATCTGAATATTCATGCCACCATAAAGAAATTTACATTGAAAATTATGTTAGGTAGCATTCCACATCAAAGATTCTATTTTTATCATTTACCTACTCAAGGACGAGCGGGAATTAAGCTTGGGGATGCTTGATACGTCTCCAACGTATCTATAATTTTTGATTGTTCCATGCTATTATATTATCTATTTTGGATGTTTAATGGGCTTTACTATGCACTTTTATATTATTTTTGGGACTAACCTATTAACCAAAGGCCCAGTGCAAATTGTTGTTTTTGGCCTATTTCAGTGTTTCGCAGAAAAGGAATATCAAACGGAATCCAAACGGAATGAAACCTTCGCGAGGATCTTTTTTGGAACAAACGCAGTCTAGGAGACTTGGAGTGGAGGTCAAGAAAGCAACGAGGCGGCCACGAGGTAGGCGGCGCGCCCCCCACCCTCATGGGCCCCTCGTAGCTCCACCAACCTACTTCTTTCGCCTATATATACTCTTATACCCTGAAAACATCCAGGGGAGCCACAAAACCACTTTTCCACCACCGCAACCTTTTGTACCCGTGAGATCCCATCTGGGGACCTTTTTTGGCGATCTGCCGAAGGGGGATTCGATCACGGAGGGCTTCTACATCAACACCATAGCCTCTCCGATGATGTGTGAGTAGTTTATCACAGACCTTCGGGTCCATAGTTATTAGCTAGATGGCTTCTTCTCTCTCTTTGGTTCTCAATACAATGTTCTCCTCGATGTTCTTGGAGATCTATTCGATGTAATACTTTTTTGCGGTGTGTTTGTCGAGATCCGATGAATTGTGGGTTTATGATCAAGTTTATCTATGAACAATATTTGATTCTTCTCTGAATTCTTATATGCATGATTTGATATCTTTGCAAGTCTCTTCAAATTATCAGTTTGGTTTGGCCTACTAGATTGATCTTTCTTGCAATGGGAGAAGTGCTTAGCTTTGGGTTCAATCTTGCGGTGCACGATCACAGTGACAGAACGGGAACCGACACGTATTGTATTATTGCCATCGAGGATAAAAAGATAGGGTTTATATCATATTGCTTGGGTTTATCCCTCTACATCATGTCATCTTGCCTAATGCGTTACACTGTTCTTATGAACTTAATAGTCTAGATGCATGCTGGAGAGCGGTCGATGTGTGGAGTAATAGTAGTAGATGCAGAATCGTTTCGATCTACTTGACACGGACGTGATGCCTATGTTTATGATCATGCCTAGATATCGTCATAACTATGCACTTTTCTATCAATTGCTCGGCAGTAATTTGTTCACCCACCGTAATACATGTTATCTTGAGAGAAGCCACTAGTGAAACCTATGGCCCCCGGGTCTACTTTACATCATATTAATTTCCCGTCAACTAGCTATTTTTGTCGACGTTTATTTTGCAATCTTTACTTTCCAATCTATAAAACAAAAATACCAGAAATGTTTATCTTATTATCTTTACCAGATCTTAGTTTTGCAAGTGGTCGGGAAGGGATTGACAACCCCTTTATCGTGTTGGTTGCAAGGATCTTATTTGTTTGTGCAGGTACTAGGCGATTTGCGTGTAGTCTCCTACTGGATTGATACATTGGTTCTTAAAAACTGAGGGAAATACTTACGCTACTTTGCTGCATCACCTTTCCTCTTCAAGGGAAAATCAACGCATGCTCAAGAGGTAGCAGGGATTACAACGGGTTGTAGGAGAGTGTAGCACTGAATAGAGAGGAAGGAAGCGATGGAGATGTCGGTGAAGACATCGAAGTTGTTGGAAATGATTATCGCGATGGTGGTTCCCCCGGCGACACTGTGGCGCCACCTGGATAGAGTGGGAGAGGTTTTCCCCTCTGATCCTTAGCCTCCATGGCTCCCGGAGTGGCGAGAGCCCCTCCGAGATTGGATCTTTGCTCTATATGTTCTCTGTTTTTCGGAACTGTTTCTGAGGCCGAGCAACGTTTTTTAACTTGCCACATATCCATAATACTGATTGGGTTGAAAGTTTTACATGATTTTTTTTCATAAATTAGTTTTCTTGCAGCAAAGAAGAGCTCCAACCGCCTCAGGGAGCCCCCACGCAGGTGGCCCACACAGGCAGGGCCCTGGCCGCACTAGGTGGCCATGTGGAGCCCTCAGGTACCACCTTACGATGATTTTTTCACCCAAAAATCTGATATATTCTATAAAACATTCATAAAAAAAATTCAGCTCGTTCCGGCTCTGTTAATTTTGACCTATGAACCCAAAAACAATAGAAAACAAAAACTGGCCTCTGGCACTAGATTAATAGGTTAATCTAAATAAATATTGTGTTAAAAACATAAATAAACAATGTAAATATAGCATGAATACTTTAAAATTTATAGATACATTGAAGACGTATATATGATTGACCAGGCTTAGAGAGAAGTTGGATGGGTGCCAAATTATTGATACGCTAGTCCGCCTCAACATTTCCCCTCTTGTTTTGCGCCAAATCATTGGTAGAAACGTGGGTAGTTTAGTCGTTGGTCAATTTTTTGGCTCGCCAATGGCAGCCATTATTTGGCAAAGCGTACATCGGCTAGAACCAAACTGCCCCATAGCATACAGCTTGGCCATTTTTATTTCATCACTTTTGAAATTTTAGTTCATTCGATTGAACTAAATAGAGCCACCGGAACCCTAAAGCTACCAGTTTGCATCTCTAATTGTGCTTTAACAATTGTTGAATAGATTGAAAGTTTTACCCTAAAAAGAAAACAATTGATGAAACTTGAAATGATTGCACGATTAAACCTCAAATTAATCTTGGGTCCTCAGTGTTTGTGGTCACACAACTTGCGGACGGGAATCGGACACAAATCATTTTCCATGACTCCCTTTCATGTACTGTAGGACGTGTAACGCAACAAAAGCTCATCCATCTACCTTTTACTCCACGTACCACCCCTCACATGAAAGTGCAGGTATTGATCGCTGAAGAGCATGATCCGAGACTGTGATCGGCAGTGGTCTACATCGATGTGTTGGCAAGTGACTCCGCATGCATGTCTCCCCTAGACGAGTGGCAACTAAACTTGTTTTTTTTTTGGGAACGCTATTTTTTTTTGCTGCGGGGAACACATGTTTTTACTCAGACAAACGACTCAAGTTTCCTTGCATGTCGCCACTTTGAAATTGCTACTCCCTCTATTTCAAAATTAATGTCGTGGTTTTAGTTTAAATTTGAACTAGAACCATGACACTTATTTTGAAACTGAGGGAGTAGTAACACAAAATCAGAACCAACCATTGTTGTAAGGCTCATTCATATGTAGCTTTAGTTTTGTTGATGACAATTTTGTGGCAAGCAACATGTCACTAAATAAATTCAGATACGGATAATTTCCATTTCCATTTTGGTTCAGATGCAGATGTTTCGAATACGAATAGACATTTACTCGAATACGAATATCGGATATATTGGATTATCCGCTACCAAGTTCCACCCCTATATGTAGAACAAAACCTATGATCTTAGATTTCTCAAAGAAAAAACACCTAAAAGATGTCTCCTTAAACTCGTAGTTTAATAATTACATCACACACCAGCCAACCGGATTATTGAGCCTGGTAACTCCATATTGAATGTTTCATTGCTAAACGGAACGGGGCGCAAAGCCTATTGTGATCTGAAAAATATTATCGGCGGGCCGCATGATCAGCTTCAAAATTGGAAGTCGCATATGAGTCTGTCTGTGTTAAAAAAATAACATATCAGTTTGTTTTCATGTTTTTTGTTACCTTTGTTGCTGTGATTTGAGTGACTTTTGAATCCTTCTTTGGAAAAATCTTATGGTTCAACGACCTGTACCTCCCGGGGATCATCCTCAAACTAAGTACATTTAATGTTTATGGCTTCTCATTCTTTTGGATGGGCGGCTCAAGAGTGTTTTCAAAAACTACTCCCTCCGTTTCGAAATAGATGACCCAACTTTGTACTAATTTTAGTATAAAGTTGGGTCATCTATTTTGGAACGGAGAGAGTATGAAGGTAGTCAATTCCGTGCAGGTGTACAAATGATACTATCACTCCTCCGATATGATTGCAGTTTCTTCACTAGAGTCTTGACATTATTTCGTGCTGTAAAGATTGATACCACGAAGTTTTTTGAGATATATTTTTATTGCAGTTCTTAGTAATAAAAGTTACTAGGTAATTTATTGGTTCTATGATCCAAAGCATTGCACCTGTAATATAAGTTATGTTTGTGTAAAGCTACAAGCCATTCTTAAAAAAATGCAAGGCATTCTTAAGCAAAAGCTATAATCCATTTGCCTGGTTATTTAACTGCATCACAAAAAGAAATTGGCTATATATATATATATATATATATATATATATATATATTCAGGGAAGCCCTTTTAACTAATAGGAAATTTACCAATTGAAATTAAAATCCTATGTACTCTTTTTTTTGTGCCAGGAAAATCCAGTGTTTTCAATCTACGTAAAAATTTACTGGATTGTATTTTTTTCTCAAAAAACTAAAATAAAAATCGACGAGCCTCCACCAACTATCATTTTTGTTTTGAAAACAAAATAAAACAATTGTATCACTTTTGCTCCAGCAAGGTGGGAGTAGCCCTGCACCGCGGGCAACTCGCAGCGGGTCATCGTCGGGTTGGGTGAAAAGGCGCTCGGAAATGAGGTCAGCAGTGACCCATGCAAATCCCAAAGCTACAGGATTCACATGACACTATGCGTCGCATGGCCGGTACCCCAAGGCGGTGCTTTCTTGCAAACTCCTTTTATTTCCCCTTGGATTTTGTAGATAGATCCGGGATTGAGCTTGTGGCGTCGCACTCTGGGCATGCATGATGCATGAAATGCCCGATGCATCATGCACTGCTCTGTTATTCCGCGGTGTTAATTTCAAAAGGTGGCAAACATATCATAGCTTTATAAACGCATAATCAATGTTCTCAAAAGGGCCATCATTGTATGGTATGATCAAGCTAGAAACGTTCATCTGTCCACAGTCCATACGTACCGAACATCAACATCATGTGACTACGTTTGTCAAAGAAAAAAAAAACATCATGTGACTACATACGGGCTTACACGATGCTCGTGATGACTGGTACAGAAGAGAGAGAAAATGGTGATTTATCAACAGTGTCGCGTCGGTTTGAAATTTAGAATTTGGGAAAGTATTCCTATTTCGTTTCAGGAATACTGGTCTAATTTTTAGTTCCTTCAGAAAACTCTGTTGGAGTCCTTTTTTCTGGTCGGAATTGAATGAGATGCAGCCAATGCACTCGTATTGGTGACCGCCACGTATCACTGGTGGCCCTCCATCCTGCCCGGAAGCTCGGGGTTCCTCTCCCATTGGCTGCCGCTGCCGTATGATTAAATCTCTGCCACGCTCGCATGCAACTTCAGGTTGCACGCAGACACGACATCTGAAAAAAGTCAAAATTTACTGTGAAAATAGCAACTTTTCATGGAGATCGAACTTCAATATGAAATTAATGCGCCATGGCGCATGCATGGTAATTTCTTGCGTCAACGTTGTTAATTTTTTTCGGAAATTCCCACGCAAAAAAATCCAAACATTCTAATTCCACTAGACAATACCCTGCACGTTGTTGCGGGGTAGTTTGCAACATGTTTCAATGAGATTCCTTGTATGAAACATGAATATTTAGAGTAATGATATAGGAGGTAGAACTGAAAATACATATGAATTGTTGTGTTTGATTATTGTATAGTTGCATAATATTTATTAAATATAAATACCACAATGTAATGGAAATTTTCATGCATATTTGCATGTTGAGGTGAGTCTTTTTCCATGCATGTTGCACAATGTGACATGCTTGCATGTTTAGAAAAATAGGTTAGTAGGGGTGGGCATTTTTTCATGCATGTTGTGTGATGAGGTGACATGCTTGCATGTTGAAAGAAATAGGTTAATGAAGGCTAACTGTTTAGATATAGAAAATTTCAAGAGTTAGTACCTCCGTACGAAAATATAAGACTTTTTGTGAGCCTACAAAAATGTCTTATATTTTGGTCCGAAGAGATACACATGGTGCTGGTGCATAGAAGGCGTTGCTCGCTGTACATGGAGTCTTCTCCTCCAAAGTGTTCTCGTGTAGTCCTGTGACGCCAAATGTTCAAACCAACCAAGGTCGTCGTCGTTGGAAGATGACACACTCCACACGTGAGTATTCAAAAGCACAACTGGGCTGCCATGAGCGCCCCGTCCCACGTCAATGTACACTAATATTTGCATATTTAATTGGATGCATGCATACATGTATGCAAATTTGCAAGTGCAAACGCACCATCTTCCCCGTTTAAAACTAGTCGTGATGGGGACAAATTGTGCTAGGTCGGCAAGCAAAGTAGCTAGCAAACGAGCGCGAAAATGATAGGCCTCACACAACATGATCCGATCCATGGACAGTCATGGATGTGTATACTTGCGCATAGAATACTGTGATCGCCCAAGTGGGTAATATGATGAGCTGTGGTATATGATTTGGAGGAATCATAATGCAACGTCGATGGATCAGTATGACAGATACGAATTCGTTAGTTAGCTAGCTAGCTAGCCGCCATTCGTTTTGGGTATTATTCAAGTGGCGAGTGGCTTCGGAGGTGTGCTCAAGAGCTAGACCGGTTCCACCGTTTGGAACCGCATGATTGATGTCCGTAGTCTAGAGGAAAAAGAGCATATCCATCCGAAAATTGTAGGTTGTGCACGGACACTATGGTGCCCGTTTCAGAAAAACTGTTTTCTACAGCGCAAAAAAATGAAATTTTTTGTAGACACACGCACATGTATATTACGTATGTGCAAAGTTTCACAACATTTTGCTTTCACACATGACGTGTAAAGAAAATTTAAATGTGCATCTCTTTTGTTTTTGGGCCGGAATTTTTTTACAGCTTATAAATTACTTTTTTAAAACAAAATTTTACGAATCCATGGTGAACACATACAAGTTTCCACATAATTTTTTTGAATTTTTTAGAACTTCTAAATATGTTTTATTTTTTTTCAAAATAAAGGGCACCATGGTGCCCCTGCACCACTACTTCGCTCTCCATATCCATCATGCTATTATAAAAGCATCCATCCCTAAGCTGTAAGCATGTACCACTCCCTCCCTACCGGTGCATTAGGCACATCACGAAAACCAAATAATCTTTAAAACGCTTAGGTGCGATGCATTAACTCCCATCTTGTTCACCACGTGACATGTGTGGTAAGCAATTCAAACTAATCCAAAAAAAAAAAACTCCCACCTTGTTCTCTGTTTCTTGCCATAAAAAAGAAATCAGCCAATAGAGTACTGTTAGAGGTGAGTGAAATTGCTAAGAATGTGAGAGTGGGTCCTAAGATCAAACACTTAGCGCATTAGTGTCCATTGCAGGATTAACTTGTCAATAATCAAATTATTGACCTTTCAGTACTATTAATCTAAGATGCTTTGCTACATGAAAAGGTTCACCATTAAATCAAAACTGTTTCTTGAATATTAATATGTTTTAGAGTCGAATTTAGCTCAACTTTACAGTAAAATGTTACAGACACAGTTCATCATGCAGCTGCAAATTTTGACTGAAAACGACCACAGGATAGAGACCATGAATAGATGTGATTGCACTTGCTGCCATCTGGCCGGCTGTGCATGAGCAGCAAAGGATATGACATGCATGTTTCAAACCAAGTTGCTCAAAGCACAACCACACAACTGTGTGCTTACACCATCTCAAAAAACATTGTGCTGACCTTTACCAGGAGTCATGGGTGCATATTAATTTTGCCGCATTAAGGAGGGGAGGTTGCTATCATGGATCACATTATTTTGCCAACGGTATTTGTGCGAGATAGCCAAAGCAAGGCGGGGCCCCATGGTCCCATGACCTGTAAATCAAAAAATTCAAAAGGTAAAAATGATAAAAATCCCCTAAAAAGTAGAAAATAACACAAATAAACATGTGTGCTTAAGTAAAAAAGTAAAGGATTTGCAAATTATCGTCTAGATGAAAATTAACAATGTCTTATCTAATTCCTACACTATTTAATAAACCAAACAGAAAAATAAAAGAAAGAAAAAAGATCTTCACATAAAATCCAATAGTGTAGGAGTTAGACGATAGTTATTTTTCATCTAGATGAGAGCTGGACATGCCTAAAATAATTTATTTCAGATTCGCTATCTTTCATCTAGATGAGAATTAACAAAGTCACATCTAAATCCTATACCTTTTGAATATTCAAGTAAAAAAGAAAAGAGAAAGACTAACACGAATTTTCATGTAAAATCAAATGGTGTAGAAGTTAGATGTGACATAGTTAACTCTCATCTAGATGAGAGCTAAACACAACCAAAAATATTTTAATTTTTAAGCACTTGTCTAAGCACCTAGTATCATTACCCCTCCGCTCCAAAATAAATGTCTTAGCTTTGTACTAACTCTAGTACAAAGTTATATTAAGCGTGATACACTTGTTTTGGGACTGAAGGAGTGCATGTTTTCAAATGTGTTTATTTCTGTTTGTTTATTTGCCCTTTTCTTTTACTTCCTGGACTTTTATTTTATTTTAGAAGTTAATAAAAAACACGGTGCAGAGTCCTGCTATTTCCGTTTAAAAAATAGTCTCACAACATGCACACATTACCAAGAAGGTGGTTAAATGGCCTTATTTGCACCTCTTTTGTGTACAAAATTAGGATAAACCAATCAAAATCCTTGCACGACTCAATATGCTCAGTGTGATCCAGAATATAATCTAGTGCTGTAGGTTTGTTGCCTAGCTAGCTCATGTCCCGCACTAAAATGAATTGAAAAGTATTGCATGCTTATCAGTGTGCAAATTGTTTACACATAAGAAGAAGACATGGTGCTGGATGAGACGGTATGACATGTGACGGCTCAAAAGTTTATTCAGGCAAGAATTTAATCTATTCATATGGGAGAGAGATCTTCGGCCTTTGGTATATGACTGATCCAGTAGAAAATCCAATGAGTACAAGTACAGAGTGACGTGCAGATATAAAATGAGTTTTATTCACTCTGGTAAAAAGAACAAGGAACATGACCGCTAGTTTCTAGACCGTTAGGGCAATTCCAATATGGATCACCAAACCTCCCGCAAATATTTGAACCAAAAGGTCCAAACACTTTTAGTCATCCAACGTCGATAACTAAAATGTCCGGGCTAGCCAGGACATCCAAAACCTCTCAAACCGGCATCAAACTAGTGGAGGTTTGGGGGAGTCCGCACATCCGCTGCGTCGGACTCCGACAGCATAGACCGACCCAAAAGGACACCCGAAGCCCACACATTTACACTATCATGCCCCTCCTCCGCGCGAAAGCCCACCTTCTCTCGCTTCCTCCGCCCCGATCACCGCCGTGATGGAGCCCTCGGAGGAGCCGATGACGATGTTCGTCGTCCCGCAGGACTCGAACTTGGAGGCGTTCGCTCACAAGTTCGCGCCTGCACTACGCCAAGGCCGGTGCCTCAAGGAGAGGGAGAAGGCGGGCAAGACAAAGAAGCCAGTGGCGGCCGGATTAGGCCGGTGCTTATCATCCAAAGCGCACCATCGGGCCAGCGTTGCCAGTGCAATCGTAGCCCTGGCCTGCCCAGTTGAAGCCGCCTTATTACTATGCCGCCAACACCTTGGTTCGCCCGGCGTGCAACAATCATCGCAACAGCCGGCGTCCTCCTTCACTTTCATCCATTCGAGCGTCGTTCACTGTTGAGTTCAACAATGCTACCTCTTTGAGGAGTCTCCGACACTTGCCTAGTCACGAACTCTGGCTATGGAGCTCTTATTCTAGGAGAAGTGTGATTTGAACCGGCACGCCAACGTCGACGGCCGAAGACTTGGGCAATAACCACTAGACTGAGATCACTTTGTTGTCTACTATCCAAAAACAGTGCTATTTGACCCTTCTTTTAGTACAATATTAACACACACACACACACACATATATATATATTCCCATTATAAATAATTTTAAAAAGAAAACAAAATTTTGACAAAAGATCCACAAAGAATTTCAAAAAATCCATGATTTCAAAAATGTTCAAAAATTTGAGAAGGTTTGTACAAAATGAAAAATTTCAAAAATTTGTAAAGGCTCATACAAATTAACAAAAGTTCATGAAAATAAAAAAGTTCATGAATTCAAAAAAAGTTCATGAAATTTGGAAAGTTAATAAAAATTGGAAATATGACTACAGTATTGTTTCAGAAATAATGAGCTAAAAGTTCATGCATTTTTAAAAAAGCTACAGGTGAAAGTCATGAACTGGAAAAACGTTTGTGGAATTGTAAAAGTTTCATGAATTTGGAAAAAAAATCTACGAAATTTGAAAAAATTGCATGGCTGAGAAATTCACAAATTTAGAAAAAATAAAAGATGAACGATTTTAAAATTTGTTAAAAACTTGAAACAAAATAGATAAAAAGAATACTATAAAGGAAAAACCAGACAAAACTCGTCCTAGAAAAAACCAGGAAAAACTGCCGCCAAAAACGGTGGAAACTTCAAGAAGGTTTCCAAAATCAGTGAGGAAAAAGCTGCATGCACCGATCTAACTAGCGTACATGACATGCATGTTCCATGCGAAAATGAAAATACAAAAATATGGACCAAGCCCAAGGACGAATAGGGGTGTACACCGGTTTGCGGAATAAACTGTAACCACCACTTAAGGCTTGTTATAGGGTTTGTGTATTTAGCACGGGTAAAGCAGAAAAGAAACAAAAAAAATAGTGCCGACGAGTTCACCATTTCCTATTTAGCGCCTTCAGCGCCCGTTAACGTGTAATTTGTTAACTGGCGCTGAAAACGTCTTACCTGGGCCGGCCCATCTATGGGTGCCACGTTTTTTTTTGCTGTTTTTCGGATTTGCTTTTCTTCCCAGCCGGTTTTTTTGCTATTTTTCGGATTTTCTTTTTACAGCACCGGTCTTCTTTTATTTTTCTCCTTTCCTTTAGTTTTTCTATTTTCTATTTTCTTTCCCTTTTTCTTTTCTATTTTGATTTTATTTATTTTCAAAATGCACAAATTGTTTTCAAATTCCATAAAACATTTATTAAAAATCGATGAACTTTTATTAACGTTCATGGTCAATGAACTTTTATTAAATTCGTGATCTTTTTTTTTTGATTTATGAACTTTTCTTGCATATTGATGAACATTTTTATTCGAGCGAGTGAACCATCTTTCAGCAGTAGCGGCCGTTTGGTTTTATTTTTTTCCGAGCGAGCGAGTTTTCTAGTGGGCCGGCCCATGAGAGTGGTTGTGCGAGCGCCAGCTCGTTAGCTGGCGTAGAACGCGCCAATTAGGGGTGGCGACTAGCACTTAGTAAGCCCCGCTGGTCCGGCCCGTTTGCAAGGATTCTTCGCACAATGCAAAAAGTCACCAAACTGAGTTGCTCTGCCGAGGAATCGGACACCAACCATTCCGTTGGTAAATACTCCCTCCGTCCCAAAATTCTTGTCTTAGATTTGTCCAAATACGAATGTATCAAGTCATATTTTAGTATTGGATACATCCGTATCTAGACAAATCTAAGACATAAATTTTGGGATGGAGGGAGTAGGAGGTTAGCAACTCGAGCTAATTAGCTGTTGTGTACAATAATTCCAAACAAAAACTCTTGTGAATAATCGATATCGCAAAAATGTTAAGAACTAAACAGCAGCGCCAGATCCGAATCATTTTTGAAATTTCAAGATTGATTTTTTTTATAAAAAACTGACTATATTTTTAAGTGCTAATATTTTTCACATTTGTTGAAAATTTAAAAGTACTAAAACATATTTTGAATCTTTGAACAATTTTTAAAAACGGGGACATGTTTGGAAGATCAGAAAAAAAGAAAAGATGATCATTTTTTGAGAAGGGAAAATTTTGATCTCCTATTAAAAATTCAATATTCGAACTTTTTCGATGCATGAACATTTTTTAAGGCGGGAACATTTTTTGGAACTTTTGAACAAAAATAAGACACAAGATTTTTTTTTTAAGCGGGAACACTTTTTGGAACTGCGAAAAAATTGGAAACACTAACATTTTTGGAATATGTAACAATTTTAAAAATAAGATTACTTTTTTGGAGTATGAAACAAAACTTGAAAACAAGAAAATGCTATGAATATTTTCTAAACTTGGGAACAAAAATTTAAAAACTAGTTTTTTCCCAAAGAAAATTTGAACCACAAATACTTTTTGAAATACTTGCAAACAGTTTAAAATTTGTGAACAAACTACTAAAACAAGAACATATTTCTAAAATTCTGAACAATTTTTTAATTTTTTGAACAAATTGAAAAGAAAGAGGAAAGAAAAAAGAAACAGAAAGTATAAAAAATAATATTAAAAATGGATCGACCCTATCTCAGGCGCCCCTGGCCGAAGCCCCGATTCGGCAAATAGGGTTCTCCTTATGGTTTCTCCTATTTGAACCTCCCCGACGGGGAACAAATCCAAAATGGGTCGGTCCGAACAGATTATCAGGCGCTAAATAGGAGAAGCCTTAAGAAAACCAAAACCCTATTTATGCTTTGGACGCCAATTACTTCGATATTGGAAACTAGCGCGACAGCTATAACTAACATTAAGCAAGAAGGTAGAAGCTCTTGCTGACGAATTTTTCCGGCTCTTGTGGCAACTGGCTTGACCAGTTTTTCTTTTCGATCGCTGCCACGCGAAGTTCGCTCGCGAGCGGTCGATCGGTTCGCTGGTTCGACTATGTTTTAATTGTCTCCTTCATTTTTGTTTCTTCTCTGTTTTTTTGTTTCCCCTCTGCTTTCTCAGTTTCCTCCGGTTTTTTTGTTTTCTTTTATTTCTTTCCTAATTGCTGGGTTTTTTTCCATCTTTTTAGCATTTGTTCCATCGGTTTTATTTTTCATTTTGTTTGTATTTGGTTTATTTTGTTTCTTTTTAGATTTTCATCGGTTTTATTCCTATTTTGTTATTTTTTGTTTTTCTCGAAAATTTTTTTAAATACATATTTAACATTTTTCAAATTAAATTTAACAATTTTTAATAGATGGTCAACATTTTTTCTATGCATATTTTTTCAATTTTCAAATATTTGATTACCATTTTTCAAATTCAATCATAATATCTTTTTTGATATAATGTCAACATTTTTGCTATATATTTTCACATGTTTTCAACGATTGATTAACAGTATTCAAAGAAAAAGATCAACATTGTTTTAATACATGCTCAACATTTTCTCTAGAAACATTTAACCATTTCCAAATGGTTTATTAATATTTTCCAAAAACTTGTTCAACATTCTTTTCAATTGTTTGATTAACTTTATATAGATGATTAAAAACATTCACCATTTTTTAATACACTGCTAACATGATTCCTATACACTTTTAGCATTTTTTAAATGCTTCATTAAAAAATTTCAAATACCTTTTCAACATTTTTAGTTGCCTTATTAACATTTTTATATACATGAACAAATTTTTTTTATCATTTTTAATATATGGTCTACACATTTAACATTTCTCAAAGTCTTTATTGCCATTTTTCAAACACTTTTTCAATTTTTTTTCAAGATGCTTGATTTATCTTTTTATATATACATGATCAACAATTTTTCTATGCATGTTCAACTTTTTTCCGAATGCTTAATTAACATTTTTCAAATACCTGTTCAATATTTTTCAAATGCTTTTTGTATAATATTTTAAAGTATAAATAGAAGTACAAATAAAAGAAAAAACAAAACAGAAAATGTAAAAAAACGAAAAACGAGGTTGTGGCCTCCCACGCGTGTTGGACGGCCCATCTTGTTTGCTCCTTCAGCGAGTCGGAAGCTACTAGATTCCCACACCCTCGATCCATTCTACCGGCGAACTGGACGGCCATATAGGAGTTGTTCGCCTTCGGTTATTTAGAAAGAAAGGGAGGTCCCCTCCCTGGTTCCATTGCTGGGAATGAAACCCCGGAAAACGCGCCAGTAAGTTTTACATCAGCTCACTAAGAGGAGCAGTTCATCGAAATAAAAAGTGCTAAGATAGAACTGAAACGCATTACAGATCCTTCCTTGGATCGCACGGCATGCAGGCCCAGGTAAGAGTATGAGTTTATCATGCCGGTATCTTCGGGGCGTTGTTTGCCTCCATCCCTTCCGATCGTCTGAGCTTGAAAGGTGGTGCCGCAGCTGCCTGGGGTGACCAGCAGGCCAGGGTAGAGACCGGGCTACCCAGCACACTCCAGTTCTTCAGGCCTCCTTGCTTTTTTGGAGAATGGAAGCTCCAGTCGCTCTCTGAGATCTTTAGCTTGTCCCATTGGCGAACTACCCCTTCTCCCGCGTAGCCCTTGATCATCAGCCACTCGTTATCCTCAGCGGTAATTGGGAGAAAGTAGCTAGTGCTGTCAGGAAGCTCTCTAGACGCGCACTGCCACTTTTCGGAGCCAAGATCGCCCAGAACTTGAGACTCCTGAGGATCAGCCGCCAAACCTGCGCAATAGACTTCCAAATGGTGTTGTTAAAGATGATAGAGTTCCTATATTTCCACAGACACCACAGGACAGCAGAAGAAACCATATTCAAAGCCGAGTTCTTTTTGTTAGAGACCCAGAATCTGGCTACTGATTCAAAGTCAATCCCTATCTGGATCCTGAAGTGGTCGGCTATAAACGGCCAGATATTTTTTGCTACCACACACTCAAAGAACAGGTGAGATATGGTTTCATGCTCAGAGCAGAAAACACAATCTAGGGGTTTGATGATATGTCTTTTCCTCAGGTTGTCTCTGGTCATAATCTTATTATATGAGAAAAGCCATACGAAGACATGAATTTTGGGTGGCACGCAGAGTTTCCACACTACAGGGATGAAAACTGGCTTCACCCCTCTAAAGTTTATCACATGGTATAGAGAGCTCGAAGAGTAAACCCCTTTACTCTCAAGTTGCCATATCATTGAATCTGTATCTTCACAGAGTGCAATGCTCCCAGCTACCTCGACTAACTGGTTCCATAGCTCCATGAGTTTGCTATCAAAATTTCTTCTAAAGGTTAGCTTAAGGGTTTCCCCATCCCAGACTTCTTTGATAGTCTTAGTTTGTTCATTACAGACTAAGTAGATCGGCCAGAATTGGGTAGCTAGTGGGGAGGACACAAACCAGGTGTCCTCCCAGAACCTGACCCTCTTCCCATTGCCAACTTTCCATCTATACCCAAATTTTAGATTCTGAATGATGGATTGAAATCCCTTCCAGAATATTGAAGAGTTTGGAGTGGAGTGGACTGCAAACAGGTTGGGTTTCCCCGACAAATATTTTTGCTCAATGATAGATTTCCAAGGTTTTTCACCTTCCTCATAGAATATTTTAACCCAGGATCCTAGCAGGCAGGTGTTCACCTCCTGGAGGTTGGGAATTCCTAGACCTCCGAATTCTTTTTTTCATACAGATTACCTTCCAACTAGCAAGGTGAAGTTTCCTATGTCCTTCAAAGTCATTCCATAGGCAGTTGGCCATTTGGGAGTTGATCATGTCAATTGCCCATTTGGGGAATTTAAAAAAGGAGAGCAGGTATATGGGGATGCTGGCAAGGCATGCTTGAATTAGCACAAGCCTTCCCTTATAGGAGAGCAGCTTCCCTCTCCATCCAACAATCCTTTTCATAATTTTATCTATGAGGGGTTGTATGTCCTCTCTCCTAAGCTTATCATAGTGGAGAGGGATCCCTAGGTACTTTATAGGGAAAGCACCTTCAGTGCACCCTAAAATTTCAGTAAAAATGTTAGTAACTTCAGCATCTAAGTCGATGGGAATCAGTTCACTTTTGTTGTAGTTGATCCTCATTCCAGAGACTTGCTCAAAGCAGTTTAGGACTATTTTGAGGGGTAGCTGCATGTTGGGTATTCTTATCAAGGAAGAGGATGGTATCATCAGCATATTGAAGACATATGATTCCCTCAGGGCAAACTTCAGGGCAAAGCCCTGCAATCAAACCTTGGTTGGCAGCTTTCATCAGCATTCTGGTGAGAGCATCTACTACCAGGCTGAACAGTAGTGGGGAAATGGGGTCTCCCTGTCTAAGCCCTTTCCTAGTGAGAAAAAAATCACTTTTACTACTGTTTATTTTGACACCAATGGAGCCCCCATGGGTAATTTGTTTAATCCAGTTGGTCCATTTTCCACCAAAACCTCTAAGATCAAGAAGTTCCTCAAGGAATTCAAGGTTGACTTTATCAAAGGCTTTTTCATAGTCTAGTTTAAGCACCAAGCCTTCCCTCTTACTAGAATGTATTGAGTGCAGCACCTCATGTGCTGTCACCACACTCTCCAAGATATATCTGCCTTTTAGAAAGGCAGACTGGTTGCTGGCCACCAGCCTATGTAAGATTTGACAGTCTATTGGTGAGAACTTTGGTGAAAATCTTAAAACTACAATTCAAGAGGCTAATTGGCCTAAATTTCTTCATAGAAGAGGCATCTGCTTCTTTTGGGATCAAAGTTAGCATGGCAAAGTTAAGCCTATGTATGTCAAAACCCCCTTGGTGGAAGTCTGAAAACATATCCATTAGGTCTTTTTTCACCAGATCCCAGAAATGCTAGTAGAAGAAGAAAGGGATCCCATCAGGCCCTGGAGCTCCATTAGAGTAGGAGTCAAAAACAACCTTTTTAACTTCCTCCTCTGAGAAGGAGGTTTCTAAAATACTATTTTCCTCAGGAGTTACTTTTTCTCCATCAGAGAAGAAGTTTGGGTTCAACCTAAAACCCTTCCTATCTTCCTTTTTAAACAGATCTTTGTAAAAATCACTAGCAATCCTAAGCATCTCAGCATTTTCAGTGACAGGTCCCTCAGGGCCATCCAGAGAGTGGATAATTGTTTTCCTTCTTCTCTGTTTGGCTACTGCATTAAAGTATGCAGTATTCCTGTCACCTTCCCTAATCTCTCTATCCCTAGATCTCTGTTTTGCTTTAATCTCTTCTTGCAGCCAAATTTTCTGAAGCTCAGAGTGGGTGAATCTGAGTCTAGAGAATTCAGCTTCAGAGAAGCTAGTGGATTCAGATTTAATGTCTGTCTTATCATACTCTTTTAAGAGAATTTTCTTATATCTTCTGATCTGCGCTTCCTCATTAGAACTCCACCCTTTGGTGATTTTCCTGAGCTTCCTAATTTTAATCTGCCAGTTCTGAATATGGGAGGAGGAATGTGTAGGTTCATTCCAGATCTTAGAGACTAAGTTGGAGAAATCTTCTCTCAAGAGCCACCACTTCTCCATTTTATAGCTGCTACATTTAGGGATTTGGTTTAAACCAGACTCCTAGATAATAGGAACATGGTCACTTCCACACCTAGGCAAAGCCCTGCAGGATGCAAGGGGGAAGATTGTGTCCATTTCAGTATTGCAAAAAAGCCTATCTATAGTGGACATAATCAGGTCCACCTGGTTATTAGCCCAGGTGAATTTCCTGCTAGATAGCTTGATCTCAAGCAGGCTCCAGATTTCAACCCAAGCATCAAAGCTATCACTCCATCTTTGGTTGATGTTGCCATTACTCTTGTCTTTGGCATATCTAACCAAATTAAAATCCCCCCTATCAGGGTGGGGAAGGGGTCCTCTAGGAATAAAGAATGGAGTTCAGAGATGAAGCTTTCCTTTCCTTCATCATAGGGGGATCCATACACAGTAATTACTCTAAAGATAGTGTCAGTATTCTTCATCTTTACTACACAACTAACAGAAGAATCTAATTTAGACCAAGAAACAACATAAAAAAGTTCCAAATGTACTCCCATCGGGATGCCTCCAGCAGAGCCTTGGGCAGGTAGATGGTACCAAGAGAAGTTCCTATTTCCTACTAATGACTTCAAAAAGGAGTCAAAAAATTCCTCTTTTTTAGTTTCCTGGAATCCAATAATAGATGCATGAGTTTTGGCTAAGGTTTCCAGGATTAAAATTTTCCTACCAGGGGCAGCAATTTCCCTAACATTCCAGAACAAGGCATTCATGGTAAAGGCCTAGTTCTGGGGTGCTTGCCCCTTCTATTTTTGCAAACCAAATACCATAGCTCACTAGAGTTATTTCCAGCATCCTCATCGCCACACTTCTTTTTGGGGGTGATGAAATCTGAATCAGAACCTTCAGTTCTGTTAGGGATTAAATCTTCCCCCACTCAGGCTGGCATTGTTGCAAGTGAGATTAGGGTCTACATCTACTTCTAAATTAACATCTACACCAATCTTACTAGCAACAGAAAGGAAATTAGAGTTATTGAAAAGAGAGAAATGTTTGTTTTTATACCTTCTCCCATAATTCCTGCATCCTGGGTGCATTTGAATTGTTGGGCTTTCTGAAGGATGGTTCTGGAGTCTCCAGCCACCCTAGCACTCATCCTGGTAGCTGATACGTCTCCAACGTATCTATAATTTTTGATTGCTCCATGCTATATTATCTACTGTTTTGGACATTATTGGGCTTTATTATCCACTTTTATATTATTTTTGGGACTAATCTATTAACCGGAGGCCCAACCCAGAATTGTTGTTTTTTGCCTGTTTTAGGGTTTCGAAGAAAATGAATATCAAACGGAGTCCAAACGGAATGAAACCTTCGGGAGCGTGATTTTCTCACCGAATACAACTCAGGAGACTCGGACCCTACGCCAAGCCAGCTAATAGGAGCCCATGAGGTAGGGGGCGCGCCTACCCCCCCAGGCGTGCCATCCACCCTCGTGGGGCCCCTGTTGCTCCACCGACGTACTTCTTCCTCCTATATATACCCACGTACCCCCAAACGATCATAGAAGGAGCCAAAACCCTAATTCCACCGCCGTAACTTTCTGTATCCACGAGATCCCATCTTGGGGCCTGTTCCAGAGCTCCGCCGAAGGGGGCATCGATCATGGAGGGCTTCTACGTCAACACCATAGCCTCTCCGATGAAGTGTGAGTAGTTTACTTCAGACCTACGGGTCCATAGTTAGTAGCTAGATGGCTTCTTCTCGCTTTTTGGATCTCAATACAATGTTCTCCCCCTTTCTTGTGGAGATCTATTCGATGTAATCTTCTTTTTGCGGTGTGTTTGTTGAGATCGATGAATTGTGGGTTTATGATCAAGTCTATCTATGAATAATATTTGAATCTTCTCTGAATTCTTTTATGTATGATTGGTTATCTTTGCAAGTCTCTTCGAATTATCAGTTTGGTTTGGCCTACTAGATTGATCTTTCTTGCAATGGGAGAAGTGCTTAGCTTTGGGTTCAATCTTGCGGTGTCCTTTCCCGGTGATAGTAAGGGCAGCAAGGCACATATTGTATTGTTGCCATCGAGGATAACAAGATGGGGTTTTCTTCATATTGCATGAGTCTATCCCTTTACATCATGTCATCTTGCTTAAGGCATTACTCTGTTTTTAACTTAATACTCTAGATGCATGCTGGATAGCGGTCGATGAGTGGAGTAATAGTAGTAGATGCAGGCAGGAGTCGGTCTACTTGTCTTGGACGTGATGCCTATATACATGATCATACCTAGATATTCTCATAACTATGCTCAATTCTTTCAATTGCTCAACAGTAATTTGTTCACCCATCGTAGAATACTTATGCTCTCGAGAGAAGCCACTAGTGAAACCTATGGCCCCCGGGTCTATCTTTATCATATCAATCTCCTACTACTTAGTTATTTACTTTGCTATTTACTTTGATTTTATTTTACTTTGCATCTTTATCATAAAAATACCAAAAATATTATCTTATCATATCTATCAGATCTCACTCTCGTAAGTGGCCCTATAGGGATTGACAACCCCTATTTGCGTTGGTTGTGAGGATTTATTTGTTTTGTGCAGGTACGAGGGACTCGCGCGTAGCCTCCTACTGGATTGATACCTTGGTTCTCAAAAACTGAGGGAAATACTTACGCTACTTTGCTGCATCATCCCTTCCTCTTCGGGGAAAACCAACGCAGTGCTAAAAGAGGTAGCAAGAAGGATTTATAGCGCCGTTGCCGGGGAGGTCTACGCAAAAGTCAACATACCAAGTACCCATCACATACCCTTATCTCCCGCATTACATTATTTGCCATTTGCCTCTCGTTTTCCTCTCCCCCAATTCACCCTTGCCGTTTTATTCGCCCTCTCTCTCTCTCTATCCTCCCTCTCTATTTGCCTCTTTTTGTCCGCTTGCTTTTTGTTTACTTGTGTGTTAGTTTGCTTGTTTGTCGCGATGGCTCAAGATAATACTAAATTGTGTGACTTCACCAATACCAACAACAATGATTTTATTAGCACTCCGATTGCTCCTCTTACCGATGCTGAACCTTGTGAAATTAATACTGTTTTGCTGAATCTTGTCATGAAAGATATGTTTTCCGGCCTTTCTAGTGAAGATGCCGCTACCCATCTAAATAGCTTCGTTGATTTGTGTGATATGCAAAAGAAGAAAGATGTGGATAATGATATTGTTAAATTGAAGCTATTTCCTTTTTCGCTTAGAGATCGTGCTAAAGCTTGGTTTTCGTCTTTGCCTAAAAATATTATTGATTCATGGAACAAGTGCAAATATGCTTTTATCTCTAAGTATTTTCCTCCCGCTAAGATCATCTCTCTTAGAAACGATATTATGAACTTTAAGCAACTTGATCATGAACATGTTGCACAAGCTTGGGAGAGAATGAAATTAATGATACGTAATTTCCCTACTCAAGGTTTAAACTTGTGGATGATTATACAAAAAATTTATGTCGGATTGAATTTTGCTTCTAGAAATCTTTTAGATTCGGCCGCGGGAGGCACTTTTATGGAAATCACCTTAGGAGAAGCTACTAAACTCCTAGATAATATTATGGTTAATTATTCTCAATGGCATACTGAAAGATCTACTAATAAAAAGGTGCATGCGATAGAAGAAATTAATGTTTTGAGTGGAAAGATGGATGAACTTATGAAATTATTTGCTAATAAGAGTGTTTCTTCTGATCCTAATGATATTCCCTTGTCTAATTTGATTGAGAATAATAATGAATCTATGGATGTGAATTTTGTTGGTAGGAAGAATTTTGGTAATAATGCGTATAGAGGAAATTTCAATCCTAGGCCTTATCCTAGTAATCCCTCTAATAATTATGGTAATTCCTACAACAATTCTTATGGAAATTATAATAAGATGCCCTCTGATTTTGATTCTAATATTAAAGAATTTATTACTTCACAAAAGAATTTTAATGCTATGATTGAAGAAAAATTGCTTAAGATTGATGATTTGGCTAGGAACGTTGATAGAATTGCTCTTGATGTTGATTCTTTGAAACTTAGATCTATTCCTCCTAAGCATGATATCAATGATTCTCTCAAAGCCATGAGAATTTCCATCTAGTGCAAAGAAAGAACCGCTAGGATGCGTGCTAAGAAAGATGCCTTTATAAAAGCGTGTTCTTCTAGTTCCTATGAAAATAATGATGAAGATATAAAAGTTATTTATGTGTCCCCTATTAAATATTTGTTTTGCAATATGAATCTTGATAATGATGGGACTAAACATGATCCACCTTTACCTAGAAGGCGTTCCAAGAATTCTGAATCTTTTGACCTTAATGATAAATTTGATAAAAGTGAGATTGAAGAAATTAAAACCCTAGATGTTGCTAAACCCATTATTATGGATTTGAAGGAATTTAACTGTGATAATTGCTCTTTGATTTATTGTATTTCCTTGTTGCAATCCGTGCTAAATTCTCCTCATGCTTATAGTCAAAATAAAGCGTTTACTAAACATATCGTTGATGCCTTGATGCAATCTTATGAAGAAAAACTTGAATTAGAAGTTTCTATCCCTAGAAAACTTTATGATGAGTGGGAACCAACTATTAAAATTAAAATGAAAGATCATGAATGCTATGCTTTATGTGATTTGGGTGCTAGTGTTTCCACGATTCCAAAGACTTTGTGTGATTTGTTAGGTTTCCATGATTTTGATGATTGCTCTCTAAACGTGCACCTTGCGGATTCCACTATTAAGAAACCTATGAGAAGAATTAATGGTGTTCTTATTGTTGCAAATAGAAATTATGTGCCCATATATTTTATTGTTCTTGACATAGATTGCAATCTTTCATGTCCTATTATTTTTGGTAGACCTTTCCTTAGAACGATTGGTGCAATTATTGATATGAAGGAAGGAAATATTAGATTCCAATTTCCGTTAAGGAAAGGCATGGAACACTTTCCTAGAAAAAAATTAAATTACCTTATGAATCTATTATGAGATCCACTTATGGATTGCCTACCAAAGATGGCAATACCTATATCTATTCGTGCTTGTTATGCCTAGCTAGGGGCGTTAAACGATAGCGCTTGTTGGGAGGCAACCCAATTTTATTTGTATTCCTTAATTTTTGCCCATGCTTAGTAATAAATAAATTATTTAGCCTCTGTTTTGGTTGTGTTTTTTGTGTTTAATTAGTGTTTGTGCCAATTAGAACCGTTGGGAAGACTTGGGGAAAGTCTTGTTGAACTTACTGTAAAATACAGAAACTTTAGCGCTCACGAGAACTGCTGCCATTTTTATTTGGAGAGTGATATTTAGTTAATTATTTTTGAAGATGATTAATAGATAAATTCCTCACGTCCAGGAATTTATTTTAGAATTTTTGGGGTTCCAGATCTTGCGCTAGCTACAGATTACTACAGACTGTTCTGTTTTTGACAGATTCTGTTTTGCGTGTGTTGTTTGCTTATTTTGATGAATTTATGGCTAGTAAAATAGTTTATGAACCATATAGAAGTTGGAATACAGTAGGTATAACACCCATATAAATAAAGAATGAGTTCATTACAGTACCTTGAAGTGGTCTTTTGTTTTCTTTCGCTAACAGAGCTCACGAGTTTTCTACTTTAAGTTTTGTGTTGTGAAGTTTTCAAGTTTTGGGTAAAGATTTGATGGATTATGGAACAAGGAGTGGCAAGAGCCTAAGCTTGGGGATGCCCATGGAACCCCCAAGATAATCTAAGGACACCTAAAAGCCAAATCTTGGGGATGCCTCGGAAGGCATCCCCTCTTTCGTCTACTTCTATCAGTAACTTTACTTGAAGCTATATTTTTATTTACCACATGATATGTGTTTTGCTTGGAGCATCTTGTATGATTTGAGTCTTTGCTTGTTAGTTTACCACAATCATCCTTGTTGTACACACCTTTTGAGAGAGCCATACATGATTTGGAATTTGTTAGAATACTCTATGTGCTTCACTTATATCTCTTGAGTTATATAATTTTTCTCTAGTGCTTCACTTATATATTTTAGAGCACGGTGGTGGATTTGTTTTATAAAAACTATTGATCTCTCATGCTTCACTTAGATATTTCTAGAGTCTTAATAGCATGGTAATTTTCTTAAAATCCTAATTTGCTTGGCATGCAAGATTAATAATAAAACTTTCTTATGAGTGTGTTGAATACTAAGAGAAGTTTGATGCTTGATGATTGTTTTGAGACATGGAGGTAATAATATCAAAGTCGTGCTAGTTGAGTAGTTGTAAAATTGAGAAATACTTGTGTTGAAGTTTGCAAGTTCCGTAGCATGCACGTATGGTAAACATTATGCAACAAATTTGAAACATGAGGTGTTATTTGATTGTCTTCCTTATGAGTGGCGGTCGGGGACGAGCGATGGTCTTTTCCTACCAATCTATCCCCCTAGGAGCATGAGCGTAGTACCGAGGTTTTCGATGACTTGTAGATTTTTGCAATAAGTATGTGAGTTCTTTATGACTAATGTTGAGTCCATGGATTATACGCACTCTCACCCTACCATATTTTCTAGTCTCTTCGGTACCGTGCATTGCCCTTTCTCACATTGAGAGTTGACGCAAACTTCGCCGGTGCATCCAAACCCCGTGATATGTGATATGTCTCCAACATATCTATAATTTTTGATTGCTCCATGCTATATTATCTACTGTTTTGGGCAATATTGGGCTTTATTTTCCACTTTTATATTATTTTTGGGACTAACCTATTAACCGGAGGCCCAGCCCAGATTTGCTGTTTTATGCCTATTTCAGTGTTTCCAAGAAAAGGAATATCAAACGGAGTCGAAACGAAACGAAATCAACTGGAGAAGTTATTTTTGGAACGAAAGCCACCGGATAGACTTGGACTCCACGTCAGGAGATACGGGTGGTGCTCACGAGGGTGGGGGGCGCCCCCCTAGGGCGTGCCCCCCTGCCTCGTGGGGCCCCCGTGGCTCCTCTGACGTACTTCCTGCACCCATATATATCGTCGTACCCTAAAACTTCCAGAAGACAGATTAGATCGGGAGTTCCGCCGCCAGAAGCCTCCGTAGCCACCGAAAACCAATCTAGACCCGTTCCGGCACCCTGCCGGAGGAGGAATCCTTCTCCGGTGGCCATTTTCATCATCCCGGTGCTCTCCATGATGAGGAGGGAGTAGTTCTCCCTCAGGGCTGAGGGTATATACCAGTAGCTATGTGTTTGATCTCTCTCTCTCTCTCTCCCCCTCTATCTCTCTCTCGTGTTCTTGATTTGGCACGATCTTGATGTATCGCGAGCTTTGCTATTATAGTTGGATCTTATGTTTCTCCTCCCCCTCTTCTCTCTTGTAATGAATTGAGTTTCCCCTTTGAAGTAATCTTATCGGATTGAGTCTTTAAAGATTTAAGAACACTTGATGTATGTCTTGCTGTGGATATTTGTGGTGACAATGGGATATCACGTGATTCACTTGATGTATGTTTTGGTGATCAACTTGCGGGTTCCGCCCATGAACCTATGCATAGGGGTTGGCACACGTTTTCATCGTGATTCTCCGGTAGAACTTTGGGGCACTCTTTGAGGTCCTTTGTGTTGGTTGAATAGATGAATCTGAGATTGTGTGATGCATATCGTATAATCATGCCCACGAATACTTGAGGTGACATTGGAGTATCTAGCTGACATTAGGGTTTTGGTTGATTTGTATCTTAAGGTGTTATTCTAGTATGGACTCTTGGGCTGTTTGTGACACTTATAGGAATAGCCCAACGGATTGATTGGAAAGAATAATTTTTAGGTGGTTTCATACCCTACCATAATCTCTTCGTTCATTCTCCGCTATTAGTGACTTTGGAGTTACTCTTTGTTGCATGTTGAGGGATAGTTTTATGATCCAATTATGTTAGTATTGTTGAGAGGACTTACACTAGTGAAAGTATGAACCCTAGGCCTTGTTTCAACACATTGCAATACCATTTACGCTCACTTTTATCATTTGTTACCTTGCTGTTTTTATATTTTCAGATTACAAAAACTATTATCTACTATCCATATTGCACTTGTATCACCATCTCTTCGCCGAACTACTGCACCTATATAATTTACCATTGTATTGGGTGTGTTGGGGACACAAGAGACTCTTTGTTATTTGGTTGCAGGGTTGCTTGAGAGAGACCATCTTCATCCTACGCCTCCTACGGATTGATAAATCTTAGGTCATCCACTTGAGGGAAATTTGCTACTGTCCTACAAACCTCTGCACTTGGAGGCCCAACAACATCTACAAGAAGAAGGTTGTGTAGTAGACATCAAGCACTTTTCTGGCGCCGTTGCCGGGGAGGTTAGCGCTTGAAGGTATATCTTTAGATCTTGCAATCGAGTCTTTTAGTTTCTTGTTTTATCACTAGTTTAGTTTATAAAAGAAAATTACAAAAAAATGGAATTAAGTTTGTCTCATACGCTTCACCTTTTTAATATCTTTCGTGAGTATGATGGAAAGAAAAATTGTTCCAAAGTGTTAGAAGAAGAATGCATTAAAATGTTTGGCACTAAATATTTAAATGCTGAGCATGATTGCAATGTTGTTAGTACGAATTATTTGAATATCCATGATGCTAATGATATGCAAAGCCACAAGCTTGGGGAAGCTATGTTTGATGAAGATGATATTTTTTGTCCCCCAAGTTTTGATGAGCAAATTTATTATGATGAAAGCATGCCTCCTATCTATGATGATTATTGTGATGACATGTATGCTTTAAAGAATAATAATAACAATGAACCTTGTCATCTTGATCTTAATTTTCAATCACATGATAGTTATTTTGTTGAGTTTGCTCCCACTATTATTCATGAGAAGAATTTTGCTTATGTGGAGAGTAATAAAATTTCTATGCTTGTAGATCATGAAAAGAATGCTTTATATGCTGGTTATATTGTTGAATTCATTCATGATGCTACTGAAAATTATTATGAGGGAGGAACATATGCTTGTAGGAATTGCAATAATATCAAGTTTCCTCTCTATGTGCTTAAAATTTTGAAGTTATGCTTGTTTTACCTTCCTATGCAAGTTGATTATTGTTCGCGTACATTGTTTGCTCACAAAATCCCTATGCATAGGAAAAGGGTTAGACTTAAATGTGCTTGTCATATGCTTCATGATGCTCTTGTTATGTTTCAATTCTTATCTTTTATGTGAGCATCATTGAAATCATCATGCCTAGCTAGGGGCGTTAAACGATAGCGCTTGTTGGGAGGCAACCCAATTTTATTTTTATTCCTTGCTTTTTACTCCTGTTTAGTAATAAATAATTCATCTAGCCTCTGTTTAGATGTTGTTTTATGATTTTAATTAGTGTTTGTGCCAAGCAAATCCTTTGGGAAGACTTGGGGAAAGTCTTGTTGTTCATGCTGTAAAAAAAGAAACTTTAGCGCTCACGAGAATTGCTGCCATTTTTATTTGGAGAGGGATATTTAGATAATTCTTTTTGCAGGTGATTAATAGATAAATTCCTCAGGTCAAGAAATTTATTTGAGAATTTTATGAGTCCCAGAAGTATACGTTTGATCCATATTACTACAGACTGTTCTGTTTTTGACAGATTCTGTTTTTCATGTGTTGTTTACTTATTTTGATGAATCTATGGCTAGTAAAAGAGTTTATAAACCATAGAGAAGTTGTAATACAGTAGGTTTAACACCCATATAAATAAAGAATGAGTTCACTACAGTACCTTGAAGTGGTGATTTACTTTCTTATAGTAACGGAGCTTACGAGTTTTCTATTAAGTTTTGTGTTGTGAAGTTTTCAAGTTTTGGGTAAAGATTCGATGGACTATGGAATAAGGAGTGGAAAGAGCCTAAGCTTGGGGATGCCCAAGGCACCCCAAGGTAATATTCAAGGACAACCAAGAGCCTAAGCTTGGGGATGCCCCAGAAGGCATCCCCTCTTTCGTCTTCGTGCATCGGTAACTTTACTTGGAGCTATATTATTATTTACCACATGATATGTGTTTTGCTTGGAGCGTCAATCTATTTTGTTAGGATTTTCTTGCTAATGTTTTTCATATTTTATTTCAATAAAAGTGGCATTGATAGTCTTTACTATGCCTATTTTACAAGTATACATGTTGCTGTTTAAAAACAGAAAGTTTACCGCTGTTGCAATAATTCTCTAGAAAAGTCAGAATGTGATAAAATGTTGAAACCTTTTGCATATTAAGATCTGATAAATTTACTACAGTGGTAATTTTCTTTCATAATTTTTGGAGCTAGGGAAGTATGGATGTTTCTGCATTCTTTACAGACTATCCTGTTTAGGCAGATTGCTGTTATGTTTGCATTGTTTGCATATGTTTGCTTCTTTAATGATTCTATTTGAGGATAGGACTATTAAATATGCAGAGGCATTTAGTATGCAATGTTTAATAATAATTTTAGTGATTTGCTACAGTAGAGTATGATAAGGTTTTTGCAATGGTTTATACTAACTTATCTCACGAGTTCTTGTTGAGTTTTGTGTGGATGAAGCTTTTGAGATTTAGGGAGACCGTGATATGAGAGGAATTAAGGAGACACAAAGCTCAAGCTTGGGGATTCCCAAGGCACCCCAAGATAATATTTCAAGAAGTCTCAAGCGTCTAAGCTTGGGGATGCCCCGGTTGGCATCCCACCTTTCTTCTTCAACAACTATCGGTTAGTATCGGTTGATCCTAAGTTTTTGCTTCTTCACATGATGTTTTCCATTCTTAGAATGTCATTTTATTTTGCTTTTCTTGCTGTTTGAATAGAATACCAAGATCTGAAATTATTAAATGTTAGAGAGTCTTCACATAGTTGCATAATTATTCGACTACTCATTGATCTTCACTTATATCTTTCGGAGTAGTTTGTCATTTGCTCTAGTGCTTCACTTATATCTTTTAGAGCATGGTGGTAGTTTTATTTGGAAGAAATAGATGAACTCTCATGCTTCACTTAGATTATTTTGAGAGTCTTAAATAGCATGGTAATTTTCTTAAAATCCTAATATGCTAGGTATTCAAGAATAATAAAATTCTCTTATGAGTGTGCTGAATACTAAGAGAAGTTTGATACTTGATGATTGTTTTGAGATATGAGGATGGTAATATTAGAGGCATGCTAGTTGAGTAGTTGTGAATTTGAGAAATACTTGTGTTAAAGTTTGTTATTCCCGTAGCATGCACGTATGCGTGAACCGTTATGTGATGAAGTCGGAGCATGATTTATTTATTGATTGTCTTCCTTATGAGTGGCGGTCGGGGACGAGCGATGGTCTTTTCCTACCAATCTATCCCCCTAGGAGCATGCGCGTAGTACTTTGTTTCGATAACTAATAGATTTTTGCAATAAGTATGTGAGTTCTTTATGACTAATGTTGAGTCCATGGATTATACGCACTCTCACCCTTCCACCATTGCTAGCCTCTCTAGTACCGCACACCTTTCGCCGGTACCATAAACCCACCATTTACCTTCCTCAAAACAGCCACCATACCTACCTATTATGGCATTTCCATAGCCATTCCGAGATATATTGCCATGCAACTTTCCACCATTCCGTTTATTATGGCACGCTTCATCATTGTCATATTGCTTAGCATGATCATGTAGTTGACATAGTATTTGTGGCAAAGCCACTGTTCATGATTCTTTCATACTTGTCACTCTTGATTCATTGCATATCCCGGTACACCGCCGGAGGCATTCATGTAGAGTCAGACTTTGTTCTAGTATCGAGTTGTATCATTGAGTTGTAAATAAATAGAAGTGTGATGATCATTATTCAATAGAGAATTGTCCCAAAAAAAAAGAAAAAAGAGAAATGTCATGAAAAAGAAAGGCCAAATAAAAAAATAAAGGCCAAATAAAAAAAGGGAAAGGCCAAAAAAAGGGGGACAATGCTACTATCCTTTTACCACACTTGTGCTTCAAAGTAGCACCATGATCTTCATGATAGAGAGTCTCTTATGTTGTCAGTTTCATATACTAGTGCGAATCTTTCATTATAGAACTTGTCTTGTATATTCCAATGATGGGCTTCCTCAAAATGCCCTAGGTCTTCGTGAGCAAGTGAGTTGGATGCACACCCACTAGTTTCTTTTGTTGAGCTTTCATATACTTATAGCTCTAGTGCATCCGTTGCATGGCAATCCCTACTCACTCACATTGATATCTATTGATGGGCATCTCCATAGCCTGTTGATACGCCTAGTTGATGTGAGACTATCTTCTCCCTTTTTGTCCTCTCCACAACCACCATTCTATTCCACCTATAGTGTTATGCCCATGGCTCACGCTCATGTATTGCGTGAAGATTGAAAAAATTTGAGAACTTCAAAAGTATGAAACAATTGCTTGGCTTGTCATCGGGGTTGTGCACGATTTAAATATTTTCTGTGGTGAATATGGAGCATAGCCAGACTATATGAGTTTGTAGGGATAACTTTCTTTGGCCATGTTATTTTGAGAAGACATGATTGCCTAGTTAGTATGCTTGAAGTATTATTATTATTATGTCAATATTAAACTTTTGTCTTGAATCTTATGGATCTGAATATTCATACCACAATTAAGAAGAATAACATTGAAATTATGCCAACTAGCATTCCACATCAAAAATTATCTTTTTTTATCATTTACCTACTCGAGGACGAGCAGGAATTAAGCTTGGGGATGCTGATACGTCTCCAACGTATCTATAATTTTTGATTGCCCCATGCTATATTATCTACTGTTTTGGGCAATATTGGGCTTTATTTTCCACTTTTATATTATTTTCGGGACTAACCTATTTACCGGAGGCCCAACCCAGATTTGCTGTTTTATGCCTATTTCAGTGTTTCGAAGAAAAGGAATATCAAACGGAGTCAAAACGGAGCGAAATCAACTGGAGAAGTTATTTTTCGAACGAAAGCCACCGGATAGACTTGGACTCCACGTCAGGAGATACGGGAGGTGCTCACGAGGGTGGGGGGCGCGCCCCCCCCTATGGCGCGCCCCCTGCCTCATGGGGCCCCTGTGGCTCCTCCGACGTACTTCCTGCACCCATATATATCATCGTACCCTAAAACTTCCAGAAGGCGGATTAGATCGGGAGTTCCGCCGCCAGAAGCCTCCTTAGCCATCGAAAACCAATCTAGACCCGTTCCGGCACCCTGCCGGAGGGGGGATCCTTCTCCGGTGGCCATCTTCATCATCTCGGTGCTCTCCATGACGAGGAGGGAGTAGTTCTCCCTCGGGGCTGAGGGTATGTACCAGTAGCTATGTGTTTGATATCTCTCTCTCATGTTCTTGATTTGGCACGATCTTGATGTATCGCGAGCTTTGCTATTATAGTTGGATCTTATGTTTCTTCTCCCCTTCTACTCTCTTGTAATGAATTGAGTTTCCCCTTTGAAGTAATCTTATCGGATTGAGTCTTTAAAGATTTGAGAACACTTGATGTATGTCTTGCCGTGGATATCTTTGGTGACAATGGGATATCACGTGATTCACATGATGTATGTTTTGGTGGTCAACTTGCGGGTTCCGCCCATGAACCTATGCATAGGGGTTGGCACACGTTTTCGTCGTGATTCTCTGGTAGAACTTTGGGGCACTCTTTGAGGTCCTTTCTGTTGGTTGAATAGATGAATCTGAGATTGTGTGATGCATATCGTATAATCATGCCCACGGATACTTGAGGTGACATTGGAGTATCTAGGTGACATTAGGGTTTTGGTTGATTTGTGTCTTAAGGTGTTATTCTAGTACGAACTCTAGGGCTGTTTGTGACACTTATAGGAATAACCCAACGGATTGATTGGAAAGAATAACTTTGAGGTGGTTTCATACCCTAACATAATCTCTTTGTTTGTTCTCCGCTATTAGTGACTTTGGAGTGACTCTTTGTTGCATGTTGAGGGATAGTTATATGATCCAATTATGTTATTATTGTTGACAGGACTGGCACTAGTGAAAGTATGAACCCTAGGCCTTGTTTCAACGCATTGCAATACCGTTTACGCTCACTTTTATCATTAGTTACCTTGCTGTTTTTATATTTTCAGATTACAAAAACCATTATCTACTATCCATATACCACTTGTATCACCATCTCTTCGCCGAACTAGTGCACCTATACAATTTACCGTTGTATTGGGTGTGTTGGGGACACAAGAGACTCTTTGTTATTTGGTTGCAGGGTTTCTTGAGAGAGACCATCTTCATCCTACGCCTCCTACGGATTGATAAACCTTAGGTCATCCACTTGAGGGAAATTTTCTACTGTCCTACAAACCTCTGCACTTGGAGGCCCAACAACGTCTACAAGAAGAAGGTTGTGTAGTAGACATCACTCCATGCTATTATACTATTTATTTTGGATGCTAATGGGCTTTATTTTACACCTTTGGGACTAACCTACTAATCGGAGGCCCAGCCCAAATTGCTGTTTTTTTGCCTATTTTAGGGTTTCGAAGAAAAGGAATATCAAACGGAGTCCAAACGTAATGAAACCTTCAGGAACGTGATTTTCTCAATGAACGTGATTCAGGAGACTTGGAGTGTGCGTAAAGAAACAATGGAGGAAGGCACGAGGCAGGGGGCGTGCCTACCCCCCTGGGCGCGCCCTCCACCCTCGTGGGCCCTCCATTTCTCCACCGACGTACTTCTTCCTCCTATATATATCCACGTACCCCCAAACATCCAGGAGCACCAGAAAACCTAATTCCACCGCCGCAACCTTCTGTACCCGAGAGATCCGATGTTGGGGCCTTTTCCGGAGCTCCACCGGAGGGGGCATCAATCACGGAGGACCTCTACATCAACTCCATGGCCTCTCTGGTGATGTGTGAGTAGTTTATTTTAGACCTACAGGTCCATAGTTATTAGCAAGATGCCTTCTTCTCTCTCTTTGGATCTCAATACAAAGTTCACCTCGATCTTCTTGGAGATCTATTCGATGTAATCTTCTCTTGCGGTGTGTTTGTCGAGATCCGATGAATTGTGGGTTTATGATCCAGATTATCTATGAAAAATATTTGATTCTCCTCTGAATTCTTTTATGTATGATTGGTTTATCTTTGCAAGTCTCTTTGAATTATCAGTTTGGTTTGGCCTACTAGATTGATCTTTCTTGCAATGGGAGAAGTGCTTAGCTTTGGGTTCAGTCTTGCGGTGCTCGATCCCAGTGATAGAAAGGGAAACGACACGTATTGTATTGTTGCCATCGAGGATAAAAAGATGGGGTTTATATCATATTGCATGAGTTTACCCCTCTACATCATGTCATCTTCCTTAAAGCATTACTCTGTTCTTCTGAACTTAATACTCTAGATGCATGCTGGATAGCGATCGATGTGTGGAGTAATAGTAGTAGATGCAGAATCGTTTCGGTCTACTTGTCTCGGACGTGATGCCTATATACATGATCATACCTAGATATTCTCATAACTATGCTCAATTCTATCAATTGCTCGATAGTAATTCATTTACCCACTGTAATACTTATGCTCTTGAGAGAAGCCACTAGTGAAACGTATGGCCCCCGGGTCTATCTTCTAACATATTAATCCTCCAATACTTGTTATTTCCATTGCCATTTATTTTACTTTGCATCTTTATTTATCTTTATCATAAAAAAACCAAAAATATTATCTTATCATATCTATCAAATCTCACTCTCTTAAGTGACTGTGAAGGGATTGACAACCCCTTTATCGCGTTGGTTGCGAGGTTCTTATTTGTTTGTGTAGGTGCGTGGGACTTGAGCGTGATCTCCTACTTGATTGATACCTTGGTTCTGAAAAACTAAGGGAAATACTTACACTACTTTACTGCATCACCCTTTCCTCTTCAAGGGAAACCAACCCAGTGCTCAAGAGGTAGCAAGAAGGATTTCTTGCGCCGTTGCCGGGGAGATTCAAGCACAAGTCAAGACATACCAAGTACCCATCACAAACTCTTATCCCTCACATTACATTATTTGCTATTTGCCTCTCGTTTTCCTCTCCCCCACTTCAGCCTTTCCGTTTTATTTGCCCTCTTTTCCTCTCTCCCTCTCTTTCTGTTCCCCTTCTCTTTTCCTATTTGCCTTTTTGCCCGTTTCTTGTTTGCTTGTGTGTTGGATTGCTTGCTTGTCACGATGGCTCAAGATAATACTAAATTGTGTGACTTTACCAATACCAACAACAATGATTTTATTAGCACTCCGATTGCTCCTCTTACCGATGCTGAATCTTGTGAAATTAATGCTGCTTTGTTGAATCTTGTCATGAAAGATCCTTCTTCCGGCCTTCCTAGTGAAGATGCCACTACTCCTCTAAACAACTTTGTTGATTTGTGTGATATGCAAAAGAAGAAAGATGTGGATAATGATATTGTTAAACTGAAGCTATTTCCGTTTTCGCTTAGAGATCGTGCTAAAGCTTGGTTTTCGTCTTTGCCTAAGAATAGTATTGATTCATGGAATAAGTGCAAAGATGCTTTTATCTCTAAGTATTTTCCTCCCGCTAAGATCATCTCTCTTAGAAATGATATTATGAATTTTAAGCAACTTGATCATGAACATGTTGCACAATCTTGGGAGAGGATGAAATTAATGATACGTAATTGCTGTACACATGGTTTGAATTTATGGATGATTATACAGAATTTTTATGCCGGATTGAATTTTTCTTCTAGAAATATTTTAGATTCGGCCGCGGGAGGCACTTTTATGGAAATCACTTTAGTAGAAGCTACCAAAATCCTAGATAATATTATGGTTAATTATTCTCAATGGCACACTGAAAGATCTACTAGTAAAAAAGTGCATGCGTTAGAAGAAATTAATGTTTTGAGTGGAAAGATGGATGAAATTATGAAATTGTTTGCTAATAAGAGTGTTCCTACTGCTCCTAATGATATGCCTTTGTCTACTTTGATTGAGAATAATAATGAATCTATGGATGTGAATTTTGTTGGTAGGAACAATTTTGGTAATAACGCGTATAGAGGTAATTTTAATTCTAGGCCGTTTACTAGTAATTCCTCTAATAATTATGGTAATTCCTACAACAATTCTTATGGAAATTATAATAAGACGCCCTCTGATTTTGAATCTAATATTAAATAATTTATTTCATCGCCAAAGAGTTTCAATGCTTTGACTGAAGAAAAAATGCTTAAGATTGATGAGTTGGCTAGGAATGTTGATAGAATTTCTTTTGATGTTGATTCTTTGAAACTTAGATATATTCCACCTAAGCCTGATATCAATGAGTCTCTCAAATCCATGAGAATCTCCATTGATGAGTGCAAAGAAAGAACCGCTAGGATGCGTGCTAAGAAAGATTGCTTTATTAAAGCGTGTTCTTCTAGTTTTCATGGTAATAAAGATGAAGATCTAAAAGTCATTTATGTGTCTCATATTAAATCTTTGTTTTGCAATATGAATCTTGATAATGATGGGGCTGAAGATGGGCCACCTTTACCTAGAAGGTGTTCCAAAAATTCGGAGTCTTTAGATCTTGATGCTAAAATTGTTAAAAGTGGGATTGAAGAGGTCAAAACTTTAAATATCAATGAACCCACTATTTTGGATTTCAAGGAATTTAATTATGATAATTTCTCTTTGATAGATTGTATTTCCTTGTTTCAATCCGTGCTAAATTCTCCTCATGCTTATAGTCAAAATAAAGTTTTTACTAAACATATCGTTGATGCTTTGATGCAATCTTATGAAGAAAAACTTGAGTTGGAAGTTTATATCCCTAGAAAACTTTATGATGAGTTGGAACCTACAATAAAAATTAAAATTAAAGATCATGAGTGTTATGCTTTGTGTGATTTGGGTGCTAGTGTTTCCACGATTCCTTTGTGTGATTTGCTAGGTTTCCGTGATTTTGATGATTGTTCTTTAAACTTGCACCTTGCGGATTCCACTATTAATAAACCTATGGGAAGAATTAATGATGTTCTTATTGTTTCAAATAGGAACTATGTGCCCATAGATTTCATTTTTCTTGATATAGATTGCAATCCTTCATGTCCTATTATTCTTGGTAGACCTTTCCTTAGAACAATTGGTGCAATTATTGATATGAAGGAAGGGAATATTAGATTCCGATTCCCATTAAGGAAAGGCATGGAAAACTTCCCTAGAAATAAAATGAAATTACCATATGAATCTATTATGAGAGCCACTTATGGATTGCCTACCAAAGATGGCAATACCTAGATCTATCTTCGCTTTTATGCCTAGCTAGGGGCGTTAAACGATAGCGCTTGTTGGGAGGCAATCCAATTTTATTTTTATTCCTTGATTTTTGCTCCTGTTTAGTAATAAATAATTTATCTAGCCTATGTTTTGGTTGTTTTTTTGTGTTTAATTAGTGTTTGCGCCAAGTAGAACCGTTGGGAAGACTTGGGAAAAGTCTTTTGATCTTGCTGTAAAAAACAGAAACTTTAGCGCTCACGAGAATTGCTTGCATTTTTATTTGGAAGGTGATATTTAGTTAATTCTTTTTTCAGATGATTAATATATAAATTCCTCACGTCCAGAAATTTATTTTAGAATTTTTGGGGTTCCAGAAGTTGACCTAGCTACAGATTACTACAGACTGTTCTGTTTTTGACAGATTCTGTTTTTCGTGTGTTGTTTGCTTATTTTGATGAATCTATGGCTAGTAAAAGAGTTTATAAACCATAGAGAAGTTGGAATACAGTAGGTTTAACACCAATATAAATCAAGAATGACTTCATTACAGTACCTTGAAGTGGTGTTTTGTTTTCTTTCGCTAACGGAGCTCACGAGATTTTCTATTTTGAGTTTTGTGTTGTGAAGTTTTCAAGTTTTGGGTAAAGATTTGATGCATTATGGAACAAGGGGTGGCAAAAGCCTAAGCTTGGGGATTCCCATGGCACCCCAAGGTAAAATTCAAGGACACCAAAAAGCCTAAGCTTGGGGATGCCCCGGAAGGCATCCCCTCTTTCGTCTTCGTCTATCGGTAACTTTACTTGGAGCTATATTTTTATTCACCACATGATATGTGTTTTGCTTGGAGCGTCTTGTATGATTTGAGTATTTTCCTTTTAGTTTACCACAATCATCCTTTCTGTACACACCTTTTGAGAGAGACTCACATGATTGGGAATTTATTAGAATACTCTATGTGCTTCACTATCTTTTGAGCTATATAATTTTTGCTCTAGTGCTTCACTTATATCTTTTGAGCTATATAGTTTTTGCTCTAGCGCTTCACTTATATCTTTTAGAGCACGGTGGTGGTTTTATTTTATAGAAATAATTGATCTATCATGCTTCACTTATATTATTTTGAGAGTCCTTTAGAACAACATGGCAATAATAAAAACTTTCATAGAAGTGCATTGAATACTATGAGAAGTTTGATACTTGATAATTGTTTTGAGATATGGAGATGGTGATATTAGAGTTATGCAAGTTGAGTAGTTGTGAATTTGAGGAATACTTGTGTTGAAGTTTGTGATTCGCGTAGCGTGCACGTATGGTGAGCCGTTATGTGACGAAGTCAGAGCATGATTTATTTATTGATTGTCTTCCTTATGAGTGGCGGTCGGGGACGAGCCATGGTCATTTCCTACCAATCGATCCCCCTAGGAGCATGCGCGTAATACTTTGCTTTGATATCTAATAGATTTTTGCAATGAGTATGTGAGTTCTTTATGACTAATGTTGAGTCCATGGATTATACGCACTCTCACCCTTCCACCATTGCTAGCCTCTCTAGTATCGCGCAACTTTCGCCGGTACCATAAACCCACCATATACCTTCCTCAAAACAGCCACCATACCTACATATTATGGCATTTCCATAGCCATTCCGACATATATTGCCATGCAACTTTCCATCGTTCCGTTATTATGAGACGCTTCATCATTGTCATATTGCTTGCATGATCATGTAGTTGACATCGTATTTGTGGCAAAGCCACCGTTCATAATTTTCATACATGTCACTCATGCATCATCGCACATCCCGGTACACCGCTGGAGGCATTCACATAGAGTCATATTTTGTTCTAAGTACCGAGTTGTAATTTTTGAGTTGTAAGTAAATAAAGTGTGATGATCATCATTATTAGAGCATTATCCCAGTGATGAAAGGATGATGGAGACTATGATTCCCCCACAAGTCGGGATGAGACTCTGAAAAAAGGCCAAAAAAAGAAGGCCAAAGAAAAAAATGAGAGAAAAAGATAGAAGGGACAATGTTACTATCCTTTTTCGACACTTGTGCTTCAAAGTAGCACCATGATCTCCATGATAGAGAGTCTTCTATGATATGACTTCCATATACTAGTGGGAATTTTTCATTATAGAAATTGGCTTGTATATTCCAATGATGGGCTTCCTCAAATTTCCCTAGGTCTTCATGAGCAAGCAAGTTGGATGCACACCCACTTAGTTTCTTTTGTTGAGCTTTCATACACTTATAGCTCTAGTGCATCCGTTGCATGGCAATCCCTACTCACAAACATTGATATCTATTAATGGGCATCTCCATAGCCCGTTGATACGCGTTGATGTGAGACTATCTTCTCCTTTTTTTTCTTCTCCACAACCACCATTCTATTCGACCATATAGTGCTATATCCATGGCTCACGCTCATATATTGCGTGAAGATTGAAAAAGTTTGAGAACATCAAAAGTATGAAACAATTGCTTGGCTTGTCATCGGGGTTGTGCATGATTTAAATATTTTGTGTGGTGAAGATAGAGCATTGCCAGACTATATGATTTTGTAGGGATAACTTTCTTTGGCCATGTTATTTTGAGAAGACATAATTGCTTAGTTAGTATGCTTGAAGTATTATTATTTTTATGTCAATATTAAACTTTTATCTTGAATCTTATGGATCTGAACATTCATGCCACATTAAAGAAAAATTACATTGAGAAATATGTTAGAAAACATTCCACATCAAAAATTCTTTTTTATCATTTACCTACTGGAGGACGAGCAGGAATTAAGCTTGGGGATGCTTGATACGTCTCCAACATATCTATAATTTTTGATTGCTCCATGCTATTATATTATCTATTTTGGATGTTAATGGGCTTTATTTTACACTCTTATATCATTTTTGGGACTAACCTACTAATTGGAGGCCCAGCCCAAATTGCTGTTTTTTTGCCTATTTTAGGGTTTCGAAGAAAAGGAATATCAAACGGAGTCCAAACGGAATGAAACCTTCAGGAACATGATTTTCTCAATGAACGTGATCCAGGAGACTTGGAGTGTGCCTCAAGAAACAACGGAGGAAGGCTCGAGGCAGGGGGCGCGCCTACCCCCCATGGGCGCGCCCTCCACCCTCGTGGGCCCTTCGTTGCTCCACCGACGTACTTCTTCCTCCTATATATATCCACGTACCCCCCAAACATCCAGGAGCACCACGAAAACCTAATTCTACCGCCGCAACCTTCTGTACCCGAGAGATCCCATCTTGGGGCCTTTTCCGGAGCTCCGCCGGAGGGGGCATCGATCACGGAGGGCCTCTACATCAACTCCATGGCCTCTCCGGTGATGTGTGAGTAGTTTATTTCAGACCTATGGGTCCATAGTTATTAGCTAGATGGCTTCTTCTCTCTCGTTGGATCTCAATACAAAGTTCTCCTCGATCTTCTTGGAGATCTATTCGATGTAATCTTCTTTTGCGGTGTGTTTGTCGAGATCTGATGAATTGTGGGTTTATGATCCAGATTATCTACGAACAATATTTGATTCTCCTTTGAATTCTTTTATGTATGATTGGTTTATCTTTGCAAGTCTCTTCGAATTATCAGTTTGGTTTGGCCTACTAGATTGATCTTTCTTGCAATGGGAGAAGTGCTTAGCTTTGGGTTCAATCTTGCGGTGCTCGATCCCAGTGACAGGAAGGGAAACGACACATATTGTATTGTTGCCATCGAGGATAAAAGGGTGGGGTTTATATCATATTGCATGAGTTTATCCCTCTACATCATGTCATCTTCCTTAAAGCATTGCTCTATTCTTATGAACTTAATACTCTAGATGCATGCTGGATAGCGGTCAATGTGTGGAGTAATAGTAGTAGATGCAAAATCATTTCGGTCTACTTGTCTCGGACGTGATGCTTATATACATGATCATACCTAGATATTCTCATAACTATGCTCAATTCTATCAATTTCTCGACAGTAATTCGTTTACTCACCATAATACTTATGCTCTTGAGAGAAGCCACTAGTGAAACCTATGACCCCCGGGTCTATCTTCTATCATATTAATCTTCCAATACTTAGTTATTTCCATTGCCATTTACTTTACTTCACATCTTTATTTATCTTTATCATAAAAATACCAAAAATATTATCTTATCATATCTATCAGATCTCACTCTCGTAAGTGACCATGAAGGGATTGACAACCCCTTTATCGCGTTGGTTGCGAGGTTCTTATTTGTTTGTGTAGGTGCGTGGGACTTGAGCATGATCTCCTACTGGATTGATACCTTGCTTCTCAAAAACTGAGGGAAATACTCACGCTACTTTACTGCATCACCCTTTCCTCTTCAAGGGAAAACCAATGCAGTGCTCAAGAGGTAGCAATGATCGATAATGGCAGCGGGGAAGAGGCTGGACATGGTGGCGGAGAAGGGGCCGGACATGGCAGAGTAGAAGGGGCCGGACATGGCGGCGGAGAGAATGTGGAGTCCACGCAGTAGAGTTTGTCGGTACTAAGTTCAATCGTACAGGACCCTCATGTTCAAGCACTGCTTCGCAAGGAGATGAGTACTGAGAGAGCTGCTTCTAGAGAGGAGGCTAAGGTGGAGCAATTGGTGGTAGACTCGAACTCTCCATTGTATGATGGTTGCAATCCTAAGGTGACCCGCTTGAGTTTCATGCTCCAACTCCTGAAGACGAAGGCTAAAAACAAATGGACTGACACTAGCCTCGATGAGCATCTCAAGTACCTAAAGGATGTTCTTCCCACGGGGAATCTATGTCCTACTAGTGTGTATGAGGCCAAGAAGATCATGTGCCCTCTTGATCTGCCACATGTTAGATACCATGCATGCATCAACGATTGCATAATTTATCGGAAGGATCACGCGGAAAAAACAAGCTGTCTGGTGTGCTATGCTTCTCGATACAAGAAGGCCGAGAAGAAATGTCCCCAGAAAGTTGTATGGTACTTACCAATCACTCCCCGTCTCCAGTGGTATTTCGTAGATCCCAAGGAAGCAAAGCTAATGCGCTGGCACACGGAGAGGAAGAAGCCCGATGATGGAGATGATCCGAAGCTGAGACACGTCAAGGATGGAAGCCCGTGGAGAGCGTTGAACAGCTTCTATCGATATTTCGAATGTGATGCAAGGAACATCATGCTCGGCGCGTGTACCGATGGCATGAATCCGTTTGGAAACCAGAACACCAACCATAGCACATGGCCCGTGTTTGTATGGATGTACAACCTCCCCCTGGTTGTGCATGAAGTCGAAGTACATTCACATGAGCATGCTTATTCAAGGGCCGAAACAACTAGGAAATAATATTAATTTGTATCTGGGGCTACTTCAAGAGGAGTTAGACACTTTATGGAAAACACCGGCCAAGACATGGGACGCCAACAAAGGCGAGTATTTCTACATGAGAGCCGTGCTAATCACGATGGTGCACGACTATCTCGGTTATGGATATGTCGTAGGCCAGGTGTGCCATGGATATTGCGGATGCACACGGTGCATGGATGATACGACGTCTCAGCACCTAACATCAAGGAAAGATGGCGGGTCTGGGAAAATCGTGTACATGGGGCATCGAAGATGGCTCGAACAGGACGACCCGTGGAGAAACCATGGAGATCTATTCAATGGTCACGGTGAGCATCGAGGACCTCCATGTAAGCGGAGTGGTGCCGAAATTGATGAGCTGTTGAAAAACTAGAAGGAGTGCCCCGCGCCGGGAAAGACGATGAAAAAGGCGCCGGAGCCTCTGCTGAAGGTATGGAAGACGAGGTCTGTGTTCTGGGACTTGGAGTACTGGCACAAACTCGATACACCTCATTGGTTTGATCAAATGCACATCTGTAAGAATGCCCTTGAGAGTTTGCTCACGACACTAATTAACATGCCGGATAAGACCAAGGATGGGCCGAAGGCAAGAAAAGACGTGCAAGATTTGAATATCAGGGAAGATCTGCACATGCCGCTCCATAAACAGTCAAACGAGACAGAGACGGAGACAGTGGCGCGGGAGAAGAAGGGTAAGAAAATAAAGAAATAGGATTGTTGCCCCCTTCTTGCTTCACCTTAAGTCAGGCTGAGATCGATCAATTCTTTAAATGCCTTACTGGAGTCAAAGTTCCGGTTATTGTGGCAAGATAAGCAGATATCTAGACATGACAAGAAAAGGTTCAGCGGGATGAAGTCCCATGACTGTCATGTGATGATGATGCAGATACTACCTGTTGCCCTTTGAGGGATAATGGACAAGCACGTCTGTGACACGTTTATTGGTCTCTGCAACTTTTTCGACGTCATCTCTCGAAAGTTGATCTGTCTGAAGTAGCTCCAAAGGCTACAGGAAGAGATTGTTGTGATACTGAATGAGCTTGAGATGTACTTCCCGCCCGCATTCTTTGACGTGATGGTGCATCTGTGTGTCCATATTGTGGACGACATAATAGACTTGGGGCCGTCATTTCTGCACAACATGATGTCGTTTGAGAGGATGCATGGGATCATCAAAGGATTCATTCGTAACATATCCCGTTCGGATGGAAGCATCGTATAGGGCTATCTGACACATGAGTGCATCTCTTTCTGCGAGAATTTTCTATATGGCGCATACCAGCTGCCTGATGTTAGTGTTGGTTTGCCCGTTAACAAGCACGATGGGAGGCTCGAAGGATAAGGTCACTCCAACGGTCGCAGGGAACTGCACGTGGCATACTCAGATCGATGCAGCGACTTTGACACAGCAAACTTGGTAGTTCTACAACACCTAGACAAGGTAGATCCTTTCGTGGCACTGCACAAAGAAATTACCGCAAAGAAGTATCGTGCCGGGGGGTATGCAGGATGGACGCTGAAGTTACTAGAGAGCACAACTCCACTTTCCCGCATTGGTTCAAAGAGCATATTATTGCTAATCCCCCGGAGGAGGGCTCTAAGGACGGATTGCTCATATACGCCATAGCACATGGCCCCTCGCCCAACCTCCTAACCTATCAAGCATACGATATCAATGGATACACGTTCTACACGGAGGCCAAAGATATGGACATTGATGATCAGAACTCAGGGGTGACGATGGAGTGCATGACCGGCAGTGACAACGGCGCAACTGAAAGATTTGACGGAAGGGTCAAGGAGATCTAGGAGCTTGACTACTCTGGACTGCACAACATGACGATGTTCCATGTCAGATGGGCTAAGAATGTCGAAAGAGAAAACCAGAATTTCACTACCATGACTATACCCGATGCCAAGAGCGCTACCGTGAATGCTATTGAAAAAAATGAGCCATGGGTACACGCTAAGCACGTGACACAATGCTTCTTCATAACCGACCCGCGCAATCCCAGCCGTGTTGTCGTGAGGAGAGGCAAAAGGAACATCATTGGAATGGATGGAGTCACCAACGAGGACGACTACGATCAGTCGGCAACCCAATGAGGGAAGATGATGATGATGATGAAGTATACGTCAAAAGAAGAATCAATACTCCATGGAAAAGGAAAAGTCACAATGAGGGGCTCAATTATTCTTCAACGAACAAGAAGGGAAAGAAGCTGACTCAAAAAAGAAAACATCAACGTTGAGGAACCGTGTGGTATCGGTCAAATGATGTAATATATATGTTCCTATTTTGTATACATATTTAACCGTCAAATGATGCAATATATGTCGCCTTCAATTCCCTTCGTTAACTGCTCTCAGACAAAAAGTGAGAAAATAAAGGAAAAGAAAATAGAAGGAAACCAACGGGAAAACTGTTATATATGTATTGGTTATAGCAGCAGCACTTTTTTGAGAAAAGAACTACAACTAGTCAAGGTAGCAGTAGTGGTTTCTACACGAAACCGCTATAGCTACATGGAGTAGCTATAGCGCGTTTTGCCTAAACGCGCTACTACTATGCCCGCTTAACCCCGAAAATCCCCACTCCTCTTTTCATCCCGCCTCTTTCCCCCCAAATCCCCCCACTCTCTCTTCCCCCGTCGCGCCGCCGGAGCCCTCGCCGCGCCTCTGCGCTCGCCCCCGACCTCGACGCCGACCGACCTCGGCGCCGGCTCCGGCCCCCGACCCCGACCCCGGCGCTCGCCCATGGCCCCGGCCCCGACCCCAGCGCTCGTCCACGGCCCCGACCCCGACCCCGACCCCGGCTCCGGCCCCGGCGCTCGACCCCGACCCAGACCCCTCCCAACCTCGACCATCGTCGGGCCTGCACCCTCTGTAAGCCCCCCACCTCTCCTTCTCTCACTGGTAGCTAGGTTTTTGGTTAATTTAGTTAGGTTTTAGTCAGGGCAGATGATTAATTAGGTTATATATATTTAGTTATGAATTTAGCTAGGTATTTTCTTCAAATTCTATATTTTTCTTCCTTTTATATTCAAATTCGAAGTGGACATGTGATATGTGGACATGTGATGTTTTGGACATGTCATATTTGGAAATTTGGACATGTCATTTGGACATGATGATTATGTGCAGGGTAAATGACCCGAGTGGCCTATGTTACGCTGGAATGTTGATTCATTTCCGTTCCGGTGAATTTCAGGCGCTCAATATGTCCATTTTTTTAGCAAAGGTCATGCCGAAATTTTCCATGAATTTTGGCATGATTTGTGCTAGATAGTAGGCATATCGAGTGCTGGGAAATGACATTCTGACAAACATAGATTTCTTTTTTATGTGATTTCTCATTTTTTTTCATAGTTTTAGAATTAAACAAGGAGACTTAATCATAGGAAACATGTCGAACAACGAAGAAACTGGGCCTTCTAACCAAGATGCAGACGAGATGGATTATGAGGGTGAACAACAGTACGTCGACTATTTGACTGCTAAGAAAATGCAAAGTCAAGGTTTGTTGGTCGGCCTCGATGATGGTACTGACGCCGACATTGACACCGACGGTGCCGGCACCGATGGCGGCGCCAAGACCAGCAGGGAAGGTACCGGCGAGGAAGATACCGGCGGGGAAGGTACCGGCGCCGATGCCGCTACCAAAAAGAAGAAGCACAGGATACGAAAACCTAACAAACTAGGGATTGGACGACTGGTGATCACAAAGATGGCACCTGGCAAGTTTGAGCCATTAGAGCCGAAAGAACCTCACAAGTGCTATGGGAACCAAGTAGGATGCATCCCAGGAATGCGCAAGCATCAACGACGATGACTTAAGGAGTAAAGAACATTTGACGTAGTTGCTCCTGACGAAGTTGCACAAGAGATTCAAGTTCCCCGACCGGGATGATAACATAGAAGAACCGTGGGATGATCCGAAGATGAAAAAGATTAACGATCACGCCATGGGCATGTTCAACAATGATTTGGCCTCCTAGAAAGGGATGGTGAAATGAGCTATTGAGGTTGAGGAAGCCCTGTCCAAGATTCTGGAGGAAAATCCGACACTTACGGAAGAGAAGTTCGAAAAGTTCAAGGACACTTGTGCTACCGAGGTAGCCAAGTCTAAGGCTGCGAAATTCAAGAGCCTTCAACAAAGGAACACAGGGAAGCATCACCTCGGAAGCCGTGGCTACCTCGGTAAAAGGCCCATATGGGATAAGGAGGACGCAGAACGTGAAGCCGCGGATATCCCAGACCCCTTCGCGAAATTCACCAACCCCTTGGAGCGTGACTTCATCAGGGCCCGCTACAAGTGGGACAAGGAAAAGAAGGTTTTTACACGGACCAGATCACAAGGAAGTTGCTTAGACTACTGGTAATTATTCTTTTACCACCTTACATTTAGCTCCAGATCTAGTCGATTACACATTCCTAAATGGCACACGCTCCTTCTGCAGGAGAAGCAACACCAGCTTGCAGCCGAAAGCCCTACTTCTCTGATGAGGCCCAATTGGGACACCCCTCTCAACCGGGCCTTGAACGAACTTACGGGACTCCCTTTGGGCCAGCGGCCGCAATATGGTCATGTGCACGATGCTGGAGATGGCGCTAGGTGGAAGGTGTTTTACAATGAGGGCCCGGAGGCCAAGAAGTAGAAAAAGAAGTTTAGCCAGGCAAACATCGATGAGAAGGTGAAGCTTGCGGTCGAGAAAAAAGCAGCTGAGGACGCGAAAAAACAGCCGAGGAGAAAAATGAGTTGCTATAGCAGGTAGTCAATGCAGCTATAACTGCCTGTAGAAATGATTTCGCTACTAACTTGGTTCCAGCTATCATCAACTGGACGAAGGAAAATCCAGACAAGACGGTACATGATTTCCCGTTGCCCAATTTCATCGGGAGCAACTCCATGAACAACAACACCACCGCACCATCACTTGCTCACGCAACCGGGCCTCCTCTCGCAGTCGCTCCCGCTCATAGCAGCCCGTCCTCAGTCTCTGGTGCGCTAGGTGGGTCTTCGTCTTTGGCTGATCTCGACGCCATCACGGTAATTACATGTCGCACTATCAGGGGATCTCAGGAGACTGCACGACCATGTGCTGTTGATTGAGAAAGGCCTACTAGGCTCGAAGGATCCAGGATATCGGACATACGTGGCTCGTGTGCCCGAGGGGAAGTGCTACATCGACACACGGCCCGCGGAGGTGTTCTTCCTACGGTTTGACCATATCTTTGAGATGTTTTTGACAAGGCGGCTTGATTTTACAATCGTCCGCCTTTTTGCGCTACATATGAGCTCCGTCATGAAGAGAGAAGAAGTCTCGCAAATCTGTGTGGCGGATCCGTACTACATGCACGAGTCTTTCTTGAGTCTCGGCATCTTTGAGTGTGAAACTGCTAGGTACTACCTCCAAAACTTCATGGTACGGAATAAGGACCAGGAAATTGTCCTCTTGCCTTATCATCCAAAGTAAGTCAGTTCCGGACAACCCTTTCGTACATTTCAATCATTCCTTCTCGCTCATATGGAGAATAATTTGAGGTGTCTTTTTGATGTCTACTACACAACCTTCTTCTTGTAGACGTTGTAGGGCCTCCAAGTGCAGAGGTTTGTAGGACAGTAGCAAATTTCCCTCAAGTGGATGACCTAAGGTTTATCAATCCGTAGGAGGCGTAGGATGAAGATGGTCTCTCTCAAGCAACCCTGCAACCAAATAACAAAGAGTCTCTTGTGTCTCCAACACACCCAATACAATGGTAAATTGTATAGGTGCACTAGTTCAACGAAGAGATGGTGATACAAGTGGTATATGGATGGTAGATAAAGGTTTTTATAATCTGAAAATATAAAAACAACAAGGTAACGAATGATAATAGTGAGCGTAAACGGTATTGCAATGCTAGGAAACAAGGCCTAGGGTTCATACTTTCACTAGTGCAAGTCCTCCCAACAATAATAACATAATTGGATCACATAACTATCCCTCAACATGCAACAAAGAGTCACTGCAAAGTCCCTAATAGCGGAGAACGAATGAAGAGTTTATGGTAGGGTATGAAACCACCTCAAAGTTATTCTTTCCAATCAATCTGTTGGGCTATTCCTATAAGTGTCACAAACAGCCGTAGAGTTCGTACTAGAATAACACCTTAAGATACAAATCAACCAAAACCCTAATGTCACCTAGATACTCCAATGTCACCTCAAGTATCCATGGGTATGATTATACGATATGCATCACACAATCTTAGATTCATATATTCAACCAACACATAGAACCCCAAAGAGTGCCCCAAAGTTTCTACCGGAGAATCACAACGAAAACGTGTGCCAACCCCTATGCATAGGTTCATGGGCGGAACCCGCAAGTTGATCACCAAAACATACATCAAGTGAATCACGTGATATCCTGTTGTCACCACAGATACGCACGGCAAGACACACATTGATACGTCCATTTTGCATCATGCTTTTATATCAATATTTATTGCATTATGGGCTCTTATTAAATATTATGTCATAATACTTATGCCTATTGTCTCTTATTTTGCAAGGTTTACATAAAGAGCGAGAATGCCGGCAGCAGGGATTCTGGGCTGGAAAAGGAGCAAATATTAGAGACCTATTCTGCACAGCTCCAAAAGTCCTGAAACTTCACGGAAGATGTTTTCCAAATATATAAAAGATATTGAGAGCAAGAACTTCACCAGGGAGGCCACACCCTGCCCACGAGGGTGGGGGGCGCGCCCTACCCCCTAGGTGCGCCCCCTACCTCGTAGGCCCCATGGTGGCCCTCCGGTGGCCATCTTCTGCTATATGGAGTCTTTCGATGGAAAAAAATCATAAGCCATCTTCTCGGATGAAACTCCGCCGCCACGAGGAGGAACCTTGGCGGAACCAATCTAGGGCTCTGGCGGAGCTATTCTGTCAGGGAAACTTCCCTCCCGGAGGGGGAAATCATCGCCATCGTCATCACCAACGCTCCTCTCATCGGGAGAGGGCAATCTCCATCAACATCTTCATCAGCACCATGTCATCTCAAAACCCTAGTTCATCTCTTGTGTCCAATTCTTGTCTCCAAGTCCGGGATTGGTGCTAGTAGGTTGCTAGTAGTGTTAATTACTCCTTGTAGTTGATGCTAGTTGGTTTAATTGGTGGAAGATCATATGTTCAGATCTTATATGCATATTAATACCCCTCTGATCATGAACATGTTTATGCTTTGTGAGTAGTTACTTTTGTTCCTGAGGACATGGGAGAAGTCTTGCTATTAGTAGTCATGTGAATTTGGTATTCGTTCGATATTTTGATGAGATGTATGTTGTCTCCCCTCTAGTGGTGTTATGTGAACGTCGACTACATGACACTTCACCATTATTTGGGCCTAGAGGAAGGCATTGGGAAGTAATAAGTAGATGATGGGTTGCTGGAGTGATAGAAGCTTAAACCCTAGTTTATGCGTTGCTTCGTAAGGGGCTGATTTGGATCCATATGTTTCATGCCATGGTTAGGTTTACCTTAATACTTTTATTGTATTTGCGGATGCTTACAATAGAGGTTAATCATAAGTGGGATGCTTGTCCAAGTAAGGGCAGCACCCAAGCACCGGTCCACCCACATACCAAATTATCAAAGTACCGAACGCGAATCATATGAACGTGATGAAAACTAGCTTGACGATATTCCCATGTGTCCTCGGGAGCGCTTTACATCATATAAGAGTTTGTCCAGGCTTGTCCTTTGCTACAAAAAGGATTGGGCCACCTTGCTGCACCTTATTTACTTTTGTTACTTGTTGCTCGTTACAAATTATCTTATCACAAAACTATCTGTTACCACTTATTTCTGTACTTGCAGAGAATACCTTGCTGGAAACCGCTTATCATTTCCTTCTGCTCCTCGTTGGGTTCGACGCTCTTACTTATCGAAAGGACTACAATAGATCCCCTATACTTGTGGGTCATCAAGACTCTTTTTTGGCGCCGTTGCCGGGGAGTGAAGCGCCTTTGGTAGGTGGAATTTGGTAAGGAAAAATTTATATAGTGTGCTGAAATTTACTGTCACTTGTTACTATGGAAAGTAATCCTCTGAGGGGCTTGTTCAGGGTATCTTCACCCCGACCAGTAGAGCAAAGAGTTGCTCCTCAACCTACTGAACCTACTGAAAATGAAAATGAAAATGCTTGCTTTGAAGTTCCTTCGGGTATGTTAGAAAAACTGCTACCTAATCCTTTTTTTGGAGATGGAACAAAACATCCTGATGAACATCTGATATATGTGGATGAAGTTTGTGGATTATTTAAGCTTGCAGGGGTACCCCGAGATGTTGTTAAGAAGAAGGTCTTCCCCTTATCTTTGAGTGGAGATGCATCGACATGGTATAGGCTATGTGATGATATGAGGTCTTGGAATTACAAACGATTGAAATTGGAATTTCATCAGAAGTTTTATCCTATGCATCTTGTTCATCGTGATCGCAATTATATATATAATTTTTGGACTCGCGAAGGAGAAAGCATCGCTCAAGCTTGGGGGAGGCTTAAGTCAATGTTATATTCATGCCCCAATCATGAGCTCTCAAGAGAAATAATTATTCAAAATTTTTATGCTCGGCTTTCTGGTAACAATCGCACCATGCTTGATACTTCTTGTGCTGGCTCTTTTATGATGAAGACTATTGAATTCAAATGGGATTTATTGGAAAGAATTAAACGCAACTCTGAAGATTGGGACCTCGACAATGGTAAGGAGTCAGGTATGACACCTAGTTTTGGTTGTGTTAAATCTTTTATGGATACCGATATTTTTCGTAAATTTAGCACTAAATATGGACTTGACTCTGAGATAGTAGCTTCTTTCTATGAATCTTTTGCTGCTTATGTTGATCTCTCCAAGGAGAAGTGGTTTAAATATCATCCTCCCATAGAAGTAAAAGTAGCTGCACCTATTAAAGTTGAAGAAAAGACTATCACTTATAATGATCCTATTGTTCCTACTTCTTATGTTGAGAAACCACCTTTCCCTGTTAGGATAAAGTATCATGCTAAAGCTTCAACTGTTGTTCCTAAAAGCAATATTAAAACATATACACCTCCTGAGCAAGTTAAAGTTGAACCTAATATTGCTATTGTTAAAGATCTCTTGTCTGATAATATAGATGGGCATGTTATTTATTTCTGTAATGAAACTGCTAGAATTGCTAAACCCCGTGATAAAGATAAACCTAGACCTGTGGTAGGCATGTGTGTTATTTCTGTTAAAATAGGAGATAATTGTTATCATGTCTTATGTGATATGGGTGCTAGTGCTAGTGCAATACCTTACTCCTTATACAAAGAAGTTATGCATGATATTGCACCTGCTGAGATGGAAGATATTGATGTCACAATTAAACTTTCCAATAGAGATACTATTTCACCAATGGAAATTGTTAGAGATGTTGAAGTCTTGTGTGGGAAAACTAAATATCCTGCTGATTTTCTTGTTCTTGGTTCCCCACAAGATAGCTTTTGTCCCATCATATTTGGTAGACCCTTCTTAAATACTATTAATGCTACCATAGACTGCAAAAGAGATGTTGTTACTATCGGTTTAGATGATATGACTCATGAATTTAATTTTTCTAAATTTAGTAGACAACACCGTGAAGAAGAATTACCTAGTAAGGATGAAATTATTGGTCTTGCTTCTATTGCCGTACCTCCTAGTGATCCTTTAGAACAATATTTTCTAGACCATGAAAATGACATGTTTATGAATGAAAGAAGGGAATTAGATGAAGTATTCTTTAAATAGGAACCTATTCTGAAAAACAATTTACCTGTTGAAATCCTAGGGGATCCTCCTCCACCGAAGGGTGATCCCGTGTTTGAGCTTAAACCATTACCTGATACTCTTAAATATGCTTATCTTGATGAGAAAAAGATATATCCTGTTATTATTAGTGCTAACCTTTCAGAGCATGAAGAAGAGAGATTATTGAAAACTATGAAGAAGCACCGTGCTGCTATTGGGTATACTCTTGATGATCTTAAGGGCATTAGTCCCACTCTATGTCAACATAAAATTAATTTGGAAGAAGATGCTAAACCAGTTTGTGATCATCAACGCCGGCTGAATCCTAAAATGAAAGAAGTGGTAAGAAAGGAGATACTAAAGCTCCTTGAGGCAGGTATAATTTATCCCGTTGCTGATAGCCAATGGGTAAGCCCTGTCCATTGTGTCCCTAAGAAGGGAGGTATTACTGTTGTTCCTAATGATAAAGATGAATTGATTCCTCAAAGCATTATTACAGGTTATAGGATGGTAATTGATTTCCACAAATTAAATAAGGCTACTAAAAAAGATCATTACCCCTTACCTTTTATCGATCAAATGCTAGAAAGATTATCTAAACATACACATTTTTGCTTTCTAGATGGTTATTCTGGTTTCTCTCAAATACCCGTGTCAGCCAAAGATCAATCAAAGACTACTTTTACATGCCCTTTTGGTACTTTTTCTTATAGACGTATGCCTTTTGGTTTATGTAATGCACCTGCTACCTTTCAAAGATGCATGATGGATATATTCTCTGACTTTTGTGAAAAGATTTGTGAGGTTTTCATGAACGACTTTTCCGTCTATGGATCTTCTTTTGATGATTGCTTGAGCAACAATGATCGAGTTTTGCAGAGATGTGAAGAAACTAATCTTGTCTTGAATTGGGAAAAGTGCCACTTTATGGTTAATGAAGGTATTGTCTTGGGGCATAAAGTTTCTGAAAGAGGTATTGAAGTTGATAAAGCCAAGGTTGATGCTATTGTCACGGCCGGTTTTCCAATAAAAATATTTATTGATAAACCAGTCTTTTGAGTCCAGTATGAGAGAAATCCTCCTCACTGGTAGACAATTTCTTGATACAATAAGCCAGTAGCATAAAATATATTACAGGGTTGAACTGCGGTCGCTCAACCAAATTATTACAAGCACGCCAATAATCATACATAATGGCGGACAGGACACAGTGGTGTGGAGACATACTACTGACTCATGGATAGGTTGGTGGTGGAAAAGCACAGCGGGAAGGGAAATACAAGACTCTAAGAATATCATTTCATCGAACGTCGAGGTGAGGCTCGATAAATTTATTTGGTAGCGGAAGCGGATATAAAACAGTGGCCAAATCCAGGGTCGCACGAGACTGACTGGGACTCCTCTAAGTGTCGGACTCGCTATCGAACTCTTCATCCATGAGATCGCCTTCGTCAGCATCTGGCCAAATCAACAAGCCAGTGAGTACTTTGAAAGTACTCGCAAGACAGTTCAGACGTAAGATATAACAAATGCATGCATGGATGCAACATGATTAATTCCTTAATGCACAATAAATAAAATTGGCATAACGGGTAAGTAAAAAGGGAAACGGCGGTAGTCCGCCTGAAATTCCACAGAACATAAATAAGGACCGATCGGGTGTCTGAAGCGACGCCTCGAAAGGTGAACAAATAAAAATAAGGAAATGATGCCACAGTCGGGCATCTTAGCGACACCACATAAAGGGCTTTAAAAGAAATGCCACGGTCGGATGTCTGAGCGACATCGCAGAAAGGGCTTTAAAAGTAATGCCACAGTCGGACGTCTGAGCGACATCGCAGAAAGGGCTTTAAATGAAATGCCACAGTCGGACGTCTGAGCGACATCGCAGAAAGGGCTTTAAAAGAAATGCCACAGTTGGACGTCTGAGCGACATCGCAGAAAGGGCTTTAAAAGAAATGCCACAGTCGGACGTCTGAGCGACATCGCAGAAAGGGCTTTAAATTCACCAGTAAACAATACTCATAATAAACATTCAATCCATGAGAATAAACGGGTTAGTCCATCCACAGGGATAATCATTCAATCGGACTTAGCACTCATGCGATTCACCGGAGTCTCTGTCATCAAAGCTGACAATTGATTAGGATAAGATGGAACGGAACTTGACATGGAAGAGATGATTTGGAGGAATATATGACTCTGCAGAGTTTGTACAAAATTTTTCCCACAGTCAACGGATTTCCGTAGTCACGAAGGACTAGTTCCGTTTATGGTATTTCGGAAGAAAACACAGCTAACCGGTACACACCCATCCTACCTCTCGATGCTAGGAATCACCCTAGTCATCGTCCAAGAAAAACTTTTGAGACGGGGAGATCACAATCTCGAATAGCATGGGATCAAATTTATATACGCGCGCTCTAAGGGGTGCCCCCCTCTCGGTCCCAACCGGAAACACCCATGCCCCCTGACCGGATGACTGGCTTTAATCCAGGGCCATGGAACCATCATCACGGCCTCTCCTCTTTGGTGTGTACCATGAAAGTGGTTTGCAACTTACTAACCATATTCCTTGCGGAAAACATGTGGTAGTACAAGGAAGGAAATGATAGGTACTGGACCGATATGGTTTGACACTGAAGTCACATAGTCTGGCGTAAGACTGGCATGCTACAACACTGCCATCGTACCCATCCTCATGCCAACACATGGCCATTCATATTCACATTCATCCACGTATGGATCATTGAACTCACTCACCTTATTATCACATAAAGTAACGTTCATCGGTATGCTTACCAACATGCCATGAAACTAACTAAATGCAAAACATGCCGAGACACTCATCATATCAAAAGTTCAAACATGCTTGCCTGGTTCAGAGTAGTCGGAGCCTAGCTCGGTGAAGTTCGCGGCTCCGTCACCTCCTTCGGTATCTACGGTTTAAAGAAAATATATGCGCTAACGTAAATACCAAGGAGAGCACAGAAGGTAAACCAAATATTTTTCAAATAAATCTGATAAAAAACTAGACAAAATTTTAAAGAGAACAGAAAAAGAATCAATCAAAAATACTTTTCTGATTAAAAGTTATAAGGGTTTTTGTCCAGGGACTTATCTGTAATGAAACAGAAGATTTCCAGGGGCTAGTTTATAAAAACAGAAAACGCTTCGGTAGCGACTACGCCAGCCCGAAGAGAAAACGCATTAGGCAGTAGGCGTTTTCAGATAACGCTTCGTTTAGAAAGGACAGAGAGGCTGACAGCGGGTCCCACTTGTCATGTTTAAATTTTCAAATGGGAGGACGAGGCTCGTCGGCGCCCGAGAGCTGCTGTGGTCGCCGGCGGCGATCCACGGCGAGGCATGGGGATCAGAGGTTACCAATGTGCTCACTGTGTCCTTCCGCAACGGTGGGTGGTGGTGTTGGTCACCGGTGAGCACCACGTCGACGGCGGTCTCAACTCCGGCGGACGGTGGTTCGGGTGTGGATGGAGCTCGTCGGAGAGGGCTGCAAAGATTAAATTGAGGTGGGGGTTAGACTACTGGGTGCAAGAGAGGGCTACGGACGAGGTTTGGGCGCCGGAGGTGGCCTCACCGAAGTGAATCGAGCTGGAGGCCGAGGCAGATCGGGGCGGCCGGAGCTGGGGAAGGAGACCTCCTCGAGGTCCTCCTAGTGGCCTGGCGGGGCTTTGGTGAGGAGTGGTGATGCTGCGTGCACGAGGGTGAGCTCGGGGCCCTTTTTATAGGCGGCCCGAGGCGGTTGCCGTGAACGGAGATTTCCGGCGAGCGATTACGGTGGCGCAGTGCTCGGTCGGGGTGGTTAGGGAGTCGAGCGTCATCACGGAGGTTCAATGGGCCCGTTTTAGTGCTAAACAGGCCGGGGTTTGGGTGTTTGGGTCGAGCTCGACGGAACGGGGTGGCGCGGGCCCGTCGGCGGCAGAGAGCGTGCTCCGTGCGTGCTGCGCCACGGCGACGGTGCCGCATGCGTGCGCTGGCACGGAGAAGGCCACGCGGAGCCACTAGAGGATTTGGGCGGTGCCGAACGGCATTGCGCCGCCGTTCTCCTCCCTGTCGGCCGTTACGGGGAGCCGGCCGCCGCAAGACACGCCGGCGCAGGCGGGCTAGGGCGCCACCGACGCCAGGGTCGCGCCAAGTGCGCGTGTGAAGCTTCGGACAAGCAAGCGAGGCCGCGAGCAACGTGCCAAGTGCACTGTGGTCGCGTGACTGAAACTGTCGAAACTGAAAACTGAATTTCTGAAAGTGTAAGGAAAACAGTGCATGCAAGGTGTTCGACAGAATGATCCAGGCATGTAGGGATTTTTCCTTGAGCTGATTTTTGGTGGAGTGGCTTCTCATTGCTCAAATAGGCTGCCTGAATTTTGGTGGAATTTTTGGAGGAGTGTAGATATGAATTTCACAAAATTTGGCAAATCTGGTCCAAACTTGCAGAGACTGAATTTTGAAAATTTTGAAAAGAGGAGGAGTGGATCAAGATGGTTCTGGGTTATGGATGCTAAGGACAATCCAGGAGAATTGGTTTGAGGTCAAAACTCAAATGCAATAGGGCACTTGCTTTGAAAATCTCCCAGGCTCCAAATAATTTTCAGAATTGAATTGAGGGGAAAAATAATTAGAATAAAAATCCAAAACCAGTTTGGATTAGTTGGGACAGAGAATTTAGGTTGATCACAAGTTGTAGGGGAGGTTTTGGAGGGGTTTTACCACATGGGCAAAAATGCCAAGTCATGGTGGTTCCAAGATATGAAAATCCCAAATTTTCATAGAGCTTCACTTAAAAAAAAATCTCTCCTCAAAACCACAAAGTTTTTGATAAAAGCCAAATAAAATTTTTGGAGTGTCACAGCTATTGAAAAGATGCCATGTCCCAAGGACATCAAAGGTATAAGAAGTTTCCTTGGTCATGCCAGTTTTCATAGGAGGTTCATTCAGGACTTCTCAAAAATTTCTCGGCCTCTAACTAATTTATTACAAAAGATATACCATTTGTATTTGATGATGATTGTGTAGAAGCATTTGAAATACTTAAGAAAGCATTGATCTCTGCACCTATTGTTCAGCCACCTAATTGGAATTTATCCTTTGAAATTATGTGTGATGCTAGTGATTATGCGGTAGGTGCTGTTCTAGGACAAAGAGTTGATAAGAAACTAAATGTTATTCAATATGCTAGTAAAACTCTAGACAATGCTCAAAGAAATTATGCTACTACTGAAAAAGAATTCTTAGCAGTTGTATGTGATAAGTTTAGACCTTATATTGTTGATTCTAAAGTAACTATTCACATTGATCATGCTGCTATTAAATATCTTATGGAAAAGAAAGATGCTAAACCTAGGCTTATTAGACGGGTTTTCTTACTACAAGAATTTGATTTGCATATTGTTGATAGAAAAGGAGCTGAGAACCCCGTTGCAGACAACTTGTCTAGGTTAGAAAATGTGCTTGATGACCCACTACCTATTGATGATAGCTTTCCTGATGAGCAATTAAATGTCATAAATGCTTCTCATACTGCTCCATGGTATGCTGATTATGATAATTACATTGTTGCTAAGTTTATACCACCTAGTTTCACATACCAGCAAAAGAAAAAGTTCTTCTATGATTTGAGGCATTACTTCTGGGATGACCCACATCTTTATAAAGAAGGAGTAGATGGTGTTATTAGACGTTGTGTACCTGAGCATGAACAGGAACAGATCCTATGCAAGTGTCACTCCAAAGCTTATGGAGGATACCATGCTGGAGATAGAACTGCACATAAGGTACTGCAATCTGGTTTTATTGGCCTACTCTCTTCAAGGATGCCCGTAAGTTTGTCTTATCTTGTGATGAATGTCAAAGAATTGGTAATATTAGTAGATGTCAAGAAATGCCTATGAATTATTCACTTATTATTGAACCATTTGATGTTTGGGGCTTTGACTATATGGGACCTTTCCCTTCCTCTAATGGTTATACACATATATTAGTTGCTGTTGATTATGTTACTAAGTGGGTAGAAGCTATTCCAACTAGTAGTGCTGATCATAACACTTCTATTAAAATGCTTAAAGAAGTTATTTTCCATGATTTGGAGTCCCTAGATATTTAATGACTGATGGTGGTTCACATTTTCGTGGTGCTTTCCGTAAAATGCTTGCTAAATATGATGTTAATCATAGAATTGCATCTCCTTATCACCCTCAGTCTAGTGGTCAAGTAGAATTGAGTAATAGAGAACTCAAATTAATTTTGCAAAAGACTGTTAATAGGTCTAGACAGAATTGGTCCAAGAAACTTGATGATGCATTATGGTCCTATAGAACTGTATAAAAATCCTATGGGTATGTGTCCGTATAAAATGGTCTATGGAAAAACATGTCACTTACCTCTCGAACTAGAACACAAGGCTTATTGGGCTATTAAAGAACTTAATTATGATTTTAAACTTGCCAGTGAGAAGAGGTTATTTGATATTAGCTCACTTGATGAATGGAGAACCCAAGCCTACGAAAATGCCAAGTTATTTAAAGAAAAAGTTAAAAGATGGCATGACAAAAGGATACAAAAGCGTGAGTTTAATGTAGGTGATTATGTATTGCTATACAACTCCCGTTTAAGATTTTTTGCAGGAAAACTTCTCTCTAAATGGGAAGGTCCTTACGTTATCGAGGAGGTCTACCGTTCCGGTGCCATAAAAATCAAAAACTTCGAAGGCACAAATCCGAAGGTGGTGAACGGTCAAAGAATCAAACATTATATCTCAGGTAATCCCATAAATGTTGAAACCAATGTTATTGAAACTGTAACCCCGGAGGAATACATAAGGGACACTTTCCGGAACGTTTCAGACTCCGAAAAGGAACATGTATGTGGTACGATAAGTAAACCGACTCCAAAATAGTTTTTAAGGCAATATTTCTCCATTTTGGAATATTTAGAAAATAGAAAAATAAGCAGCAGTCCGGGAAGGACACGAGGGCTCCATGAGGGTGGAGGGCGCGCCCTACCCTACTGGGCGCGCCCCTACCTCGTGGGCACCTTGTGTGCTCTCCGGACTCCGTTTTCATACACGACACATATTTTGGTTGGTAAAAATTCATTATATAATCTCCCGGAGATTTTGACTCCCGTATCACGCAATTATCTCCTGTTTGTGTTTCGAGCTGTTGCTGCTGCAGATTAGAGCAGGATGTCTTCACAAGAGTCAGTCGGGGAGAGCCGGGTGTCTCATCCGGCACCGAGATCAACGACAAACAATCATGTTGACCCCTTTGGGCCAGCAACAGAGGAAGAGATGGAGGCTGATTTGAAGAGGATAGATGCCATGGAAGAGGATCAAGAAGTCACTTCCCGCCTCCAAGCTGGATTCACAATGGGAGAACTGCAGAGCTCATCTATTCCAAACTCGGTTATCCCTTCCAATGTTAGATTTCTTTCTTATGAGAATATGAAAAAGAGTGTCACTGGTTCTACCGCAGCTATGCAACACCCTTGGGTGCAGGGAGCTTTGGCTGTTACAGGAAAACTCCGAAAGGAAATAATGGACCTCAAGCAGCAAGTCAACAAGCTTGAGGAGGAGAATCGTATTTTGAGGGGCATCATCACCAAGAACATCACATCACCATCCCCGAAAAGAGAGACATAATCACATGGGTATGGGCACTCCACTTGGCAACTGCCAAGCTTGGGGGAGTGCACCGATATCGTATCACCATCACTTTTATCCTCACCGTTTTTCTTAGTTCAATCCTTTTGATAATATCTTTATCTAGTAGAATAAAAGTTATTAGTATGATTTAGTTGTGAGTTTTGCTTTATTATCCTTCTATGTAATCGAGTCCGTGAGCTATATAATAAAGATTAGTGTTGAGTCAAGGGCTTGATTATTTTGCCATGATCCTAAGGGAATAAAAGAAAGAGAAAGAAATAAAAAGAAACAAAGAGATCATATGAGTCTTATGGAGAGTAATGAGCTCACATAGAAAGAGTATGATGAATAAAAGTTGTTGAGAGTTGACAAACACAGTTTTGGTCATCGTTGCAATTAATAGGAAATAATAAAAAAAGAGAGGTCTTCACATATAAATATACTATCTTGTACATGTTTTATGATTGTGAGCACTCATTAAAATATGACATGCTAAAGAGTTGACATTGGACAAGAAAGACAACGTAATGGGTTATGTTTTCTTACATCTGATATAAATTATATTGTCTTGGATCTTCCAACATGATGAGCTTGCCTTTCCCCCTCATGCTAGCCAAATTCATTGCACCAAGTAGAGATACTACTTGTGCTTCCAAATACCCTTAAACCAGTCTTGCCATAAGAGTCCACCATATCTACCTATGGATTGAGTAAGATCCATCAAGTAAGTTGTCATCGGTGCAAGCAATAAAAAATTTGCTCTCTAAATATGTATGATTGATTGGTGTGGAGGAAATAAGCTTTATACGAGCGTGTGATATGGAAGTAATAAAAGCGATAGACTGCATAATAAAGGTCCATATCACAAGTGGAAATATAAAGTGACGTTCTTTCACATTAAGATTTTTGTGCATCCAACCATAAAAGCGCATGGCAACCTCTGCTTCCCTCTGCGAAGGGCCTATCTTTTACTTTTATCTCCTACATTGCATAAGAGTCATGGTGATCTTCACCCTTCCTTTTTTACATTTTATCCTTTGGCAAGCACAATATGTTGGAAAGATCCTGGTATATATGGCTAATTGGATGTGAGTTTTCATGAACTATTACTGTTGACATTACCCCTGAGGTAAAACGTTAGGAGGCAAAACTATAAGCCCCTATCTTTCTCCGTGTCCGATTAAAACTCCATACCCATAAGTATTGCATGAGTGTCAACAATTGTGAAAGATTATATGATAGTTGAGTATGTGGACTTGCTGAAAAGCTCTTATACATTGACTCTTTCCTATGTTATGATAAATTGCCATTGCTTCAATGACTGAGATTGTAGTTTGTTAGTTTTCAGTGAAGTTTATGATTCATACTTGATATTGTGATTGAATTATTACTCTAGCATTAGATATTATATGACAAAGAATTATATAAGTTGCTGTTCTAAGAATGATCATGATGCCCTCATGTCCGTATTTTATTTTTATCGACACCTCTATCTCTAAACATGTGGACATATTTTTCGATTTTGGCTTTTCGCTTGAGGACAAGCGAGGTCTAAGCTTGGGGGAGTTGATACGTCCATTTTGCATCATGCTTTTATATCAATATTTATTGCATTATGGGCTGTTATTACATATTATGTCACAATACTTATGCCTATTCTCTCTTATTTTGCAAGGTTTACATAAAGAGGGAGAATGCCGGCAGCTGGGATTCTGGGCTGAAAAAGGAGAAAATATTAGAGACCTATTCTGCACAGCTCCAAAAGTCCTGAAACTTCACGGAAGATGTTTTCCAAATATATAGAAAATATTGAGAGCAAGAACTTCACCAGGGGGCCACACCCTACCCACGAGGGTGGGGGCGCGCCCCCTACCTCGTGGGCCCCCTGGTGGCCCTCCGGTGGCCATCTTCTGCTATATGGAGTCTTTCGATGGAAAAATAATCATAAGCCATCTTCTCGGACGAAACTCCGCCGCCACGAGGAGGAACCTTGGCGGAACCAATCTAGGGCTCTGGCGGAGCTGTTCTGCTGGGGAAACTTCCCTACCGAAGGGGGAAATCATCGCCATCGTCATCACCAACGCTCCTCTCACCGGGAGAGGGCAATCTCCATCAACATCTTCATCAACACCATCTCATCTCAAAATCCTAGTTCATCTCTTGTATCCAATTCTTGTGTCCAAGTCTGGGATTGGTGCTAGTAGGTTGCTAGTAGTGTTAATTACTCCTTGTAGTTGATGCTAGTTGGTTTAATTGGTGGAAGATCATATGTTCAGATCCTATATGCATATTAATACCCCTCTGATTATGAATATGTTTATTCTTTGTGAGTAGTTACTTTTGTTCCTGAGGACATGGGAGAAGTCTTGCTATTAGTAGTCATGTGAATTTGGTATTCGTTCGATATTTTGATGAGATGTATGTTGTCTCCCCTCTAGTGGTGTTATGTGAACGTCGACTACATGACACTTCACCATTATTTGGGCCTAGAGGAAGGCATTGGGAAGTAATAAGTAGATGATGGGTTGCTAGAGTGACAGAAGCTTAAACCCTAGTTTATGCGTTGCTTCGTAAGGGGCTGATATGGATCCATATGTTTCATGCTATGGTTAGGTTTACCTTAATACTTTTGTTGTATTTGCGTATGCTTGCAATAGAGGTTAATCATAAGTGGGATGCTTGTCCAAGTAAGGGCAGCACCCAAGCACCGGTCCACCCACATACCAAATTATCAAAGTACCGAACGCAAATCATATGAACGTGATGAAAACTAGCTTGACGGTATTCCCATGTGTCCTCGGGAGCGCTTTACATAATATAAGAGTTTGTCTAGGCTTGTCCTTTGCTACAAAAAGGATTGGGCCACCTTGTTGCACCTTATTTACTTTTGTTACTTGTTGCTCGTCACAAATTATCTTATCACAAAACTATCTGTTACCACTTATTTCAGTACTTGCAGAGAATACCTTGCTGGAAACCGCTTATCATTTCCTTCTGCTCCTCGTTGGGTTCGACACTCTTACTTATCGAAAGGACTACGATAGATCCCTTATACTTGTGGGTCATCATACATCAAGTGTTCTCAAATCTTTAAAGACTCAATCCGATAAGATAACTTCAAAGGGGAAACTCAATCCATTACAAGAGAGTAGAGGGGGAGAAGAAACATAAGATCCAACTATAATAGCAAAGCTCGCGATACATCAAGATCGTGCCAAATCAAGAACACGAGAGAGAGATCAAACACATAGCTACTGGTACATACCCTCAGCCCCGAGGGAGAACTACTCCCTCCTCGTCATGGAGAGCACCGGGATGATGAAGATGGCCACCGGAGAGGGATTCCCCCTTCGGCAGGGTGCCGGAACGGGTCTAGATTGGCTTTCGGTGGCTACGGAGGCTTCTAGCGGCGGAAATCCCGATCTATTGTGCTCCTCGATCGTTTTAGGGTATATGGAGATATATAGGCGGAAGAAGTACGTCAGGGGGGGGGGCATGAGGGGCCCACGAGGGTGGAGGGTGCGCCCCCTGCCTCGTGGCTTCCTTGTTGCTTTCTTGACGTGGACTCCAAGTTTCCCGGGTTGCTTTTCTTCCAAAAATAAGTTCCGTGAAGTTTCAGGTCAATTGGACTCCGTTTGATTTTCCTTTTCTGCGATACTCTAAAACAATGTAAAAACAAAAACTGGCACTAGGCTCTGGGTTAATAGGTTAGTCCCAAAAATCATATAAAATAGCATATAAATGCATATAAAACATCCAAGGTTGATAATATAATAGCATGGAACAATCAAAAATTATAGATACGTTGGAGATGTATCAGCATCCCCAAGCTTAATTCCTGCCCGTCCTCGAGTAGGTAAATGATAAAAACAGAATTTTTGATGTGGAACGCTACCTAACATATTTCTCTAAGTAATTCTTCTTTATTTTGGCATAAATGTTCAGATCCATAAGATTCAAGACAAAAGTTCATATTTACATAGAAATAATAATACTTCAAGCATACTAACTAAGCAATCATGTCTTCTCAAAATAACATGGACAAAGAAAGTTCATCCCTACAAAATCATATAGTTTGGTCATGCTCCATTTTCGTCACGCAAGAATGCTCTCATGATGCACAACCCCGATGACAAGCCAAGAAATTGTTTCATACTTTAGTAATCTCAAACTCATAAACCTTCACGCAATACATGAGCGCGAGCCATGGACATAGTACTATGGATGGAATAGAATATAATGAGGGGGTTATGTGGAGAAGACAAAAAAGGAGAAAGTCTCACATCAACGAGGCTAATCAATGAGCTATAGAGATGACCATCGATTGATGTTAATGCGAGGAGTAGGGATTGCCATGCAACGGATGCACTAGAGCTATAAATGTATGAAAGCTCAACAAAAGAAACAAAGTGGGTGTGCATCCAACTTGCTTGCTCACGAAGACCTAGGGCACTTGAGGAGGCCCATTGTTGGAATATACAAGCCAAGTCTATAATGAAAAATTCCCACTAGTATATGAAAGTGACAAAACAAGATACTCTCTATCATGAGGATTATGGTGCTACTTTGAAGCACAAGTGTGGCAAAGGATAGTAGCATTGTCCCTTCTCTCCTTTTTTTCATTTTTGGGCCTTCTCTTTTTATGGAATTTCTCTTTTTTTGGGCCTTCTCTTTTTTATGGCCTTTCTCTCTTCCTTTTTTTATTCCTCACTTGGGACAATGCTCTAGAAAATGATGATCATCACACTTCTATTTATTTACAACTCAAGAATTATAACTCGATACTTAGAACAAGATATGACTCTATATGAATGCCTCCGACGGTGTACCGAGATTGCGATGAATCAAGTGTGACATGTATGAAAAATTATGAACGGTGGCTTTGCCACAAATACGATGTCAACTACATGATTATGCAAAGCAATATGACAATGATGAATGTGTCATGATAAACGGAATGGTGGAAAAGTTGCATGGCAATATATCTCGGAATGGCTATGGAAATGCCATAATAGGTAGGTATGGTGGCTGTTTTGAGGAAGATATAAGGAGGTTTATGTGTGACAGAGCGTATCATATCACGGGGTTTGGATGCACCGGCGAAGTTTGCACCAACTCTCAATGTGAGAAAGGGCAATGCATGGTATCGAAGAGGCTAGCAATGATGGAAGGGTGAGAGTGCGTATAATCCATGGACTCAACATTAGTCATAAAGAACTCACATACTTATTGCAAAAATCTACAAGTCATCAAAAACATTGGCACTACGCGCATGCTCCTAGGGGGATATATTGGTAGGAAAAGACCATCGCTTGTCCCCGACCTCCACTCATAAGGAAGACAATCAAAGAACACCCCATGTTTCAAATTTGTTACATAACATTTACCATACGTGCATGCTACGGGACTTGCAAACTTCAACACAAGAACTAATCAAATTCACAACTACTCAACTAGCACGACTTTGATATTATTACCTCCATATCTCAAAACAATCATCAAGCATCAAACTTCTCTTAGTAATCAATGCACTTATATGAAAGTTTTTATTATATCCCTCTTGGATGCCCATCATATTAGAACTAGTTTCATAACCAAAGCAAACTACCATGCTGTTCTAAAGACTCTCAAAATAATATAAGTGCAGCATGAGAGATCAATTATTTCTATAAAATAAAACTACCACCATGCTCTAAAAGATATAAGTGAAGTACTAGAGCAAACAACAAACTACTCCGGAAGATATAAGTGAAGATCAATGAGTAGTCGAATAATTATGCAACTATGTGAAGACGCTCTAACATTTAAGAATTTCAGATCTTGGTATTTTATTCAAACAGAAATCAAAACTAAAGTAAATAAAATGACGCTCCAAGAAAAACACATATCATGTGGCGAATAAAAATATAGCTCCAAGTAAAGTTACCGATGAACGAAGACGAAAGAGGGGATGCCTTCCGGGGCATCCCCAAGCTTAGGCTCTTGGTTGTCCTTGAATACTACCTTGGGGTGCCTTGGGTATCCCCAAGCTTAGGCTCTTGCCACTCCTTATTCCATAGTCCATCGAGTCTTTACCCAAAACTTGAAAACTTCACAACACAAAACTTAACAGAAAACTCGTAAGCTCCATTAGTATAAGAAAATAAATAAACACTTAGGTACTGTAATGAACTCATTCTTTATTTATATTGGTGTTAAACCTACTGTATTCCAACTTATCTATGGTTCATACCCTCCGATACTACTCATAGATTCATCAAAATAAGCAAACAACACATTGAAAAACAGAATCTGTCAAAACAGAACAATCTGTAGTAATCTTTAACTAACGTATACTTATAGAACTCATAAAATTCTAAAATAAATTGGTGGACCTGAGTAATTTGTCTATTAATCATCTTCAAAAATAATTAACTCAATATCACTCTCCAATAAAAACTGGCAGCAATTCTCGTGAGCGCTAAAGTTTCTGTTTTTTACAGCATGATCGCAAAGACTTTCCCCAAGTCTTACCAAAGGTTCTACTTGGCACAAACAATAATTAAAATCATAAAACCACATATAAACAGAGGCTAGATGAATTATTTATTACTAAACAGGAGTAAAAAATCAAGGAACAAAAATAAAGTTGGATTGCCTCCCAACAAGCGCTATCGTTTGACGCCCCTAGCTAGGCATGATGATTTCAACGTTGCTCACATAAAAGATAAGAATTGAAACATAAAGAGAGCACCATGAAGAATATGACTAGCACATTTAAGTCTAACCCACTTCCTATGCATAGGGATTTTGTGAGCAAATAACTTGTGGGAACAAGAATCAACTTGCATAGGAAGGTAAAGCAAGCATAACTTCAAAACTTTAAACACATAGAGAGGAAACTTGATATTATTGCAATTCCTACAAGATTATATTCCTCCCTCATAATAATTTTCAGTAGCATCATGAATGAATTCTTTCCATGATCTACAAGCATAGAAACTTTTTTTACTCTCCACACAAGCAAAATTCTTCTCATGAATAATAGTGGGAGCAAACTCAACAAAATAATTATCATGTGAGGCATAATGTCGGTGTACTAGAATAGGGGTACCCCAGTACCCCGAACTTGTGCACGAGCAGTTGCAGCACCCTGCGGCAAAGGCTTGCCGGGTGATCGCCAAGATCCCCCAAGGTTCCCTTGGAGCCATCCAAGAACAAAGTATTTAAGCTAAGGAGACAAGACCCCGGCAAGAGGAGCTTGCCGGGAAGGCCAACCAAGACGCTCCAATGAACTTGCCGCGACGCGCCACGCGCTCCGGCAAGGCAACAAGGCCCTGGCAAGAGGAGCTTGCCGGGAAGACAAACCAAGGTACCTCGAAGCCCGGTGAGCGACAAGCTTCCGGACCCGACAAGATAACAACAGTGGCAAGGCGCTTGCCGTGGCAGGCGGCCCCTCTGCGCCCACGCTCCAGCGTATCCACCAACATGCCGCTCTGGGGGCCTCTCCGGGCGTACGTGGCGGGAGGCTGTGCAGCCAGTGGTGCGTAGTGGCATGCGAAGCTAACAAGATTGCCATCGTGGCGAACGGTGGCGCCCCTAACGGTCCTTTTCTGCACTGTTCGGGCGACTCAGACGGGCATTTAATGCCCTTGTCCCCTGCCGTCAGGGTTAGGTAGGGTGCACTGTGCAAGCAACTGTATCAACTACCTCGCTTTTTACGTTTTTACCCTCCTCTGCGTTGCCACCTGTCGGTGACCCCTTTAGCGTATAAAAGGAGGCCCATGCGCAACATAGAGGGGGTTCGGTTCATAGGTTCGGGGCCTCAGACAGTTTGCTTCGATCCATCCGTAGCTCAGAGAACATCACACTCTCGCTTTGGAGAGCAAGAACACCAGATAATACAACCAGACAAGCAGCAGTAGGAGTGTTATCTCTCCGGAGAGCTCCGAAGCTGGGTAAACTGCTCGTGTGCTTCGCCTCGATCCGCTCTTCGTGCGATCTCCGCCCCCCGCCGAACCGAAAGGGGCCCGGTCCGCCGGCCCCATAGGTGTTCGTGGATCAGTTTCCCCGACATCTTTGGCGCGCCAGGTAGGGGGTGTCGAGATTGTGTGAACCTGATCCGGTGTTCACACGAGCTAGATCTTCATTCCCTTCATCAACATGCCACCGAAGAAGAAGACTTCGGCGGCAGCCGCTCCATCCACGTCATTTCCGCCACCGTTGGAGCAAACGGGTGGTGGAGTGGACGCCGGCGGAAGAACAGCCGTCGATGAGGGTGCTCACAGTGCTGCCAAGTCCAAGGACAAGGCTGCACAAACCTTGGCGACTGTACAAGTTCCACGCCACTCTCAGGAGGTGCAAGATCAACAGCACCATGGCGCTTGCAGCACCATGCGCATGTTAGACCAAGGCCAAGCTGGTGGATCTCGGGGCACTCAAGACCAGCATGCACGCCAGCATGCTGGCACGAGTGGGGCATGGTCGCCTGGACGGGATACTGCTTCTTCTAACATAGTTAGAAGTTCGAGCATGTCTCGCTCCTCGCGCCGTCCGCCACTGCCACCCACCACTCCAGCAGAAGCTTTGGCGCGAGCTCAACTTCTCTTAGATTACCCTCCAACGTCGGACAAGATCGACGAATGGAGGGCCACCATTCAGAGTCTCATCGGCTACGCCAACGGCGACACTCCACGGCGGCCGAGCGCGTCACCGCCACCGCAAGACCGCCGGACGCGAGCCGGTGGCGACGAAACGGGCGGAGGTGCAACTACCATGCAATCACCGCCCCGAAGGCCAAGATTGCCGACTCGCCGGATCCACCTCGACAGCGACTCCACTGCATCGTCGGATCCACGAGCTCATCGCGATCAGCGCCAAGTTCTTCATGATCGACAACAAGAAGACGCTCGAACCCGCATCGAGCGCCGAAGAGAAGCGCGACGTCAATGCGACAAGCGCGCTGGGCCCTCTGTTGACATGCATGCGCCAGGGGAACCAGGCGATTTGCCGTATGCGGTAGGTTGTCCTGCGTTCACTCGTGAGCTGCGGCAAGTCCAGTGGCCCAGTACAAAGAACTTCAAGCCAGACGTACCGGAGAAGTACGACGGCAAGACGCATCCGTCAGAGTTCCTCAGCATCTACACCATTGCGGTGCAAGCTGCCGGGGGACGAGATGACAAGATCCTTGCCAACTACTTCCCGCTGGTGCTCAAGCCCAATGTCAGATCCTGGCTCATGCACTTGCCGGACAACTCCATATCCTCTTGGGCTGATCTGTGCCATCAGTTCGTCGGCGCCTTTACCGGCGGACACAAGCCTCATGGCCAGGAGAGTGATCTTCATTTGCTCGCCCAGAAGGAAGGAGAGCCCCTGCGCAAGTACATTCAGAGATTCAGTAGCGTGCAGCACAACATCCCAGGCGTCCACCCTGCCGCGGTGATCAGCGCGTTCCATCAGAACGTGCGGAACCGCAGGATGCGGGAAGAAATGGTGATGTGCAAGATCAGGGACGTCAGTGAGTTATATGCACCGGCCGACAAGTGCGTGCGTGCTGAGGAAGGGAGGAGACTCCCCGGAGAAAATATAGGAGCGGGAGGATCTGACAGCGAAGATGCCGCCCCGACAAGGAAAAACCGGCGGCGGAACAACAAAAGGAGGAAAGGCAAAGAAGTGCTAGTTGTTGAGCAGTCCGGCAATGGTGGCGGCGCCAAGGAAGCCAAAGCTGGTGACTCCGGCAAGGAGGTTGCCGCGGAGGTGGCGGTCGCCGACAAGCAGGACGGCACCAACAAGCAGTATTGCAAGATTCACCGCACCAAGGGCCATGATCTTCAGAACCGCAAGAGGGTCGAGCAGCTTGTTGAGCAACAGAAAGCTGAATACGAGCGGCGCGACAAGGAGAAGTCCCAGGAAGGAGCTGGTGGATCCGGCAAGAAACGTCCCGGCCGAGGAGGACGCCGCGGCAAGGCCAAGCAGCGGCAAGGAGACAGACCTCCTCGCGGCCGCGACAAGGATGAAGATGACGGCGACGATGAAGATATGGATGATGAGGAGACCGATGAGCAGGAGTTCCAGAAAGCTACAGAGGTCCTGTGCGTTGACGGTGGTGCTTCTCTGCATGCCTCGCACCGCCAGCTCAAGCAGTGGATGCGGGAGGTTAATGCAGCAGAACCACCCGTCGAGTCACGCAGGCCTCTGAAATGGTCCAGCACGCCTATCATCTTTGATATTGAGGACCACCCGGATCGCATAACTACGGTCGGGTGCTTGCCGATGTTGGTTTCACCAACAATCCGCAACCTCAAGGTCACTAAGATGCTAGTTGGCGGTGGGGCCGGTTTGAACTTGATCTCCTCCATGGTGCTCCAGAAGCTCCAGATCCCTGACATCGAGCTCGAAGAGACCGGCACATTTCAAGGAATCAACCCGGGAAGGAGCAAGCCAAAGGGAAAGATCACGTTGCCGGTAACATTTGGCCGTGAGCTGAACTTCAGGACTGAGAGGGTCATGTTTGACGTTGCCGACTTTCCATTACCTTACAATGGAATCCTTGGCCGTCCGGCACTCGCCAAGTTCATGGCAGCCTCTCACTATGCGTACAACGTACTGAAAATGCCAGGCCCAATAAGTGTCATCTCTGTCCCTGGCGACAAGAAGGATGCTCTTATCTGTGCCGACAAGATCTACCGAGAAGCAGCAGCCGCAGCAGAACAAAGGACACTTGCCGCTGAAGCTCCCGGGGGGAAGAAGAAGACCAAGTCCGGCAAGAGCTCTGATGCCCACTCCGGCAAGCGCACCTCTTCGGAGTGCTGCGCTACCATCAAGGACGCACCATCGAGCTCCACCGGCAAGTGCAAGAAGACAATGGTAGCTCCGCGTGAGACTAAGAAGGTGTCCGCCAAAGAGGATGGCACTGGTGGTACCTTCACCATCAGCGCCACTCTTAACCCCAAATAGGAAAGCGCGCTCGTTGCTTTCCTGCGGGCGAATGTCGACGTGTTTGCGTGGCAACCGTCTGATATCCCCGGTGTTCCCAGGAAAGTGATTGAGCACCACCTTGCCGTCTGTCCTCATGCGCGGCCCGTCAAGCAGAGAGTCAGGAAGCAGGCAGTTGAGCGCCAAGAATTCATCGCAGAAGAAATCAAGAAGTTGGAAGCAGCAGGCCTTGTCAGAGGAGTACTCCATCCCACGTGGTTGGCCAATCCTGTTGTTGTGCGCAAAGCTAACGGGAAATGGAGACTTTGTATTGACTTCACTGATGTTAATAAAGCTTGTCCCAAAGACCCATTTCCCTTGCCGCGTATTGAACAGATTGTTGACTCCACAGCCGGATGTGATTTGCTTTCGTTTCTTGATGCATACTCAGGATATCATCAGATCTTCATGGCCGAAGAGGATGAAGAGAAAACCGCATTTATCACCCCGTGTGGCACATACTGCTTCGTACGGATGCCTTTCGGTTTGAAGAATGCTGGTTCAACATTCGCAAGGGTAGTTCACCATGCTTTTGAGCCACAAATACACAGAAATGTGGAAGCTTACATGGATGACATAGCGGTGAAGAGCAAAAGCAAGGCGACCTTGATTCAAGACTTAGACGAAACATTTGCAAACCTGCGCAAGATCAACCTCAAGCTTAACCCCGAGAAGTGCGTGTTTGGAGTCCCTTCCGGCAAGCTTCTCGGGTTCTTCGTGTCTCAGCGGGGAATTGAAGCCAATCCCGACAAGATCAAAGCCATCGAGCAGATCGAAGCACCGAAGCGCGTCAAGGATGTACGAAGGCTTGCCGGTTGCGTGGCTGCTCTCAGCAGGTTTATCTCTAGATCTGCTGAGCGCGCCCTGCCATTTTTCAAAATTTTGAAAAAGGCAGGTCCAATGAAATCGACTCCGGAAGCGGAGGCTGCGCTGCAGGACTTGAAGAGATACCTGTCCTCCACTCCAACGCTTGTCCCACCTAAGCCGCAAGAGAAGTTGTTGCTGTATATAGCAGCAACCAATCAAGTGGTTAGTGCTGCGTTAGTGGCGGAGAGGGAGGCAGATGATGAGCCAACAACCACGACAGATCCATCCAGCGACAAGCAGGGGGCTTCGTCGACAAGCTCTGGCCCCGACAAACATGAGTTTGCGCAGGAGCATGATAAGATGCCAAGGAGAATGGTGCAGCGCCCAGTTTACTTTGTCAGTTCCCTTCTGCAGGGGGCTAGATCAAGGTACTCTGGTGTGCAGAAGTTGCTTTTCGGCCTCCTCATGGCCTCGAGAAAGCTGCGCCATTACTTCCAAGCACATGAGATCACAGTCGTCACTCGCTTTCCGCTGAAGAGGATACTGCAAAATCCAGAAGCAACAGGCAGGATTGTCGAGTGGGCGCTGAAACTGTCAAGCTTTGGCCTCAAGTTTGAGAGCACCTCAACTATCCAAAGCAGAGCATTGGCAGAGTTCGTAGCAGAGTGGACGCCAACCCCAGATGAAGAAATTTCAGAAACGAGCATCCCCGTCAAAGAAGCAAGCAAAGAGTGGCTGATGTACTTTGATGGTGCCTTCTCGCTGCAAGGCACCGGTGCAGGCGTGCTGCTTGTCGCACCCACCGGAGAGCACCTCAAGTACGTAGTCCAGATGCACTTTCCCAAAGAGCAAGCAACCAACAATACTGCAGAGTATGAAGGATTTCTTGCCAGTCTCAGAATCGCAGCAGACCTTGGGATTAAGAAGCTCATTGTCAGGGGTGACTCACAGCTTGTCGTCCGACAAGTGAACAAGAACTACCAGAGTCCATTGATGGAAGCGTATGTCGATGAAGTGAGGAAGCTAGAGGAGCACTTTGACGGCCTACAAATGGAGCATATCCCAAGAGCTCAGAATGATATTGTTGATGGCCTGTCAAAGTGCGCCGCACTAAAGTTACCTGTGGAACCAGGGATCTTTGTGCTTAAGTTGACTCAACCATTCGTAACACCATCAACTAGACAAAGCAAAAAGAGGAAGTTGGTTTCTGGTGACTACTTTCCGGCAAAGCTCTCCGAAGTCGTCGCCAAGAAAGTCCCCAAAATCAACACCAAGGATGCTGAGGAGCAGTCTGCTCCGGCAAGCCTAATGGTTTGTTCCGTTGAAGCAGACGCTCCCGACAAGTTTTACTCCGGCAAGCTTGCCGGGGAACATCAAGCTCCGGCAGGGCCGCAAGTCCCTGCCGTAGAAGCAGATGTTCCCGCAGCAGAAGATGTGCCTTTAGTCCTTGTTGTCGAGCCACAGGCTCTAGCATGGGCACAGCAGATTGTCCGTTTCCTTCAGACAGGAGAACTTCCCGAAGAGCAAGAAGAAGCGGAAAGAGTAGCCCGGCAGTCAAGTATGTACCAGTTTGTCGATAGCATACTGTACAGAAGAAGACTCAACGGTGTGAAATTGAAGTGTATTCGCCGGGAAGATGGACAAAAGCTCTTGGCGGAGATACATGGAGGCATATGTGGCCACCACATCGGCGCAAGAACACTTGCTGGCAAAGCTTTCCGGCAAGGTTTCTTTTGGCCGACAGCCCTCCAGGATGCAGCTGCACAAGTAACCAAGTGTGAAGCGTGCCAGTTCCACTCCAAACAGCTACACCAGCCAGCTCAAGCTCTCCAGACGATCCCTCTATCCTGGCCATTTTCGGTCTGGGGGCTCGATATTCTCGGCCCCTTCCCCCGAGCTGTCGGGGGCTTTGAGTACTTGTACGTTGCAATCGACAAGTTCACAAAGTGGCCGGAAGTGCAGCCAGTGAGGAAGGTGACAGCACAGTCAGTAGTCAAGTTTTTCAGGTCAATTGTTTGCCGTTTCGGGATCCCTAACAGGATCATAACCGACAACGGCACGCAATTCACGAGCCGCACCTTCATGCAGTACGTCCAAGACCTTGGCGCCAAGGTCTGCTTCGCTTCTGTTGCTCATCCGAGAAGCAACGGTCAAGCAGAGAGGGCAAATGCTGAAGTGCTGCGCGGGCTCAAGACCAGAACTTTCGACAGGCTGCACAGGTGCGGAAGGAACTGGATCGAGGAGCTGCCGGTGGTTCTTTGGTCGATCAGAACGACGCCAAATCGAGCCACTGGCCAGACACCTTTCGCTCTAGTCTATGGAGCAGAGGCAGTTCTCCCCACGGAACTCGTATACGGATCACCTCGAGTGCTCGCTTATGATGAGCTTGAGCAAGAACAACTGCGGCAAGATGACGCGCTGCTCCTTGAGGAAGATCGTCTTCAGGCTGCTGTACGAGCTGCTCGATACCAGCAAGCTTTGCGCCGCTATCATAGCCGCAAAGTTAAAGCCAGAAGCTTCGAGGAAGGCGACCTTGTTCTTCGGCGCGTTCAGTCCGCCAAGAATTCCAACAAGTTGACGCTGAAGTGGGAAGGCCCTTATCGGGTGAGACGAGTCACAAGGCCTGGTGCTGTCCGCCTTGAGACCGAAGATGGCATTCCAGTGAGCAGCTCCTGGAACATAGAACATCTTCGTAAGTTTTTCCCATAAGGCGCGGTTGCCGGAACCCGTTCCGGCAACCACCTTTTGTACAAGTCTTGCCGCTATTTCATGTAATCCTTTGTACAAAGCCGGGCGCAGATCCCGTGCATAAGTAAAAACCCATGTGCTCCGCACAGCTTGTCCATTTCATGCGTTAGTTCCTTTCTTGCATGTGATTATCTGACACTTTGTGCAGCACTTACATCCGGTAAGCAGTAACGAGCCGAAGTGCTCCATATTATTATTTTCTCTTCTTTCTTTTTCTTTTAAAGGAAAAGAAGGTTCTCTCGCACACAAGTTTGCCGGGGGGAAGGAGAAGATTGTGGTGTGGGCCAGGCGTCGTTCAAGCAAAGACTTGCCTTACCGGGAAGCAAATAATAGAAAATCTAAGTTGCCAAAGTTTGAGCAATCACTTTTTTAAATTTTTGAGTTATCTTCCTCGAACGACCCTGCTTTATATGGAAAACCTGTGCGCGGAGGAACCAACTCGTGGCTAGTTGCGCCCTTACTTTGTTTCGAGTCCGCTCAACAACTTAAGCGTGTTGCATCTAGTCACGACAAGGTTTCTTGTCGGAAGCAGCGTCGCCAGCAGGCTGCTGAAGTTCCACACTCAGCGCTCGCAGCTCGGGCGCCTGCGCCGACAAGTTCCCTAGAAGCGTAGGGTGAAAACATACAAAGGGAGGAACCTAGTAGAGGAAATAACATTGCAATTGATAGACAGAAATAAAGTTATATTACAAAGATAACTTGTCGCAGCTCTAATAGACTGTTTTCATGACATGACTAGCAGCGACAAGGGAAAAGAAGAAATGGGCGGCCTAATCTACGCGCCCGCCCTCGACTCGCTTGATCTCGCTCACCTTGTCCACAATGGGTGCGACAAGGGCCTTGAGTGCGTCCAGATCGGCGTCAGGCGGCAAGAATCGGAGGACATTGGTGAAGCTGAGGCCTGGATTGCGGAAGGCTACCTTCATCAGCACCTTCTGGAGAACCCCGGCGCAGATTTTGCGTGACTCGTCGGCCAGCTGCTTCGGGATCCTCTCCCGGAGTCGCTGGAGTGCCGTCGCCACGCCCTTGAAGAATAGGCTGAGCTTGGCGCTGGGTTGAAGGCTCTCGTCGGAAGGATACCCAAAGTCATCCATCCCCAGCTGCGCCAGCTCCTCGTTGATGACGGCGGTAGTGTTCACCAGGCCCTCGGTCCAGTGCTCCACCGTGTCTCTGAACGAGTTCTGGGTAACTGCAATGCTCTCCAGCAGCGCAGCATCAGCCTTGACCTTCTCCGCCAAGGTCTTCTCCCGCTCTTTGGCGGCCTCCAGCGTCTGCGTCAGCGTGGCCAGCTTCAGCTCCAGGTCTGCTTTGGAATCCTTGGTGGCGCTGAGCTCCTTGCCCCTCTTAGCGAGAAGGCCTTGCAGCTCACCATGGGCGGCAGCATCCTTCTCGCGCTCACGCTTGAGCGCGGCAATCTCCTCGCTGCTCTTCCCAATATCGGCCTCCAGCTGCGCCACCTTCTTCTCCAGCTCCTTATTGGCGGCCTCTGCAGTTGCCACGGCATCCTTTGCCTCCTTGAGCGCCCCGCCAAGTGCTCGCTCACGCTCGGCAAGCTCTTCCTCGTAGCTGTCGAGGTGGGCCTTCCGCTGCACTAGCTCGCCTTCCCGCGCGGACTGCTTCTCGGCAGCAAGCCTTTGTTCCTCCTCAGCCTCGGCCTTCTCGAGAAGAAAGGCCGTGCACTCCTCGTCTACTCGCTCCCGCTCCTGCGCCAGGGATCGAAGAGCTTCTTGATTTTGTCCCCGGAGCTCCTCTGCGCGCTTCTCCATGTCAACTCCCGCCTTCGCGACAAGCGCTTCCCGGGAAGCCAGCTTGGCTTGCCGGGTGCGGTAGAGTGACAGTAGCTTCCGCAGCAGCTGCTCCTCCTCAGGCTCGCCGCTGCTGCTGCCGGGCGCGTCAACCAATGACAGCCCAGCAGAGGCGAGCACCTCCCCGTCAAAAGTCTCCCCCTCGACTGGCGCCCTGGAGCTCGACGCCCAGGGTAGCTTGATGAAGATGTTGTCACCAGCCTGCAAGTAGGCGCCGGGCTGGGGCTCCTCGGAGTCCGGCTCCGCGGAAGCGGCAGAGGGTTCGACGGTTGGTGCAGCGCCCGGCGCTCCTACGGCCTCAGGGTCGTCAGTGCGATCGCCCGATCCCTCGCCGGCTTCCGCAGCAGCAGCCCCGGCGGCCTCCTCGCCGGGGGTCTCATCAGCACCGGCACCTTCCTCGCCGGCGCCCTCTGTCTCCATTGGCTCAGCTGAAGATGGGTCTGAAGAACGAAGAAGGGAGGAAAATCAATCAAAAATTCAAAGAAAGAAAAACAGAAGAAGCAGAACCCAAGGGAAAGTTTTTGAGCAAGTGGATTACCTGCGCCAAGATCTTCAGTTGCGGCCTCGGTCGCCGCAGGATCAGCAGTGCTGTCCCTTGCCGGAGAGCGCTCCCTTGCCGGGGACTCCTCCCTTGGCGGCGCAGTCGAAGCAGGTGGCACTTCGGGACCGGCCTCCGGGCGCTCCTGATGAGGCTGCTCTGCTCCTGCACAAGTCAACAAGCAAGATATCAACAAAGGAAAAAGCACTCAAGCGCGCCCGACAGCAGAAGGCTAAACTATGAACTTGCGCTGGGGGCTGCGCTGGGGGCTGCTCCGAGGGGTGATTGCCGGGTCCGTCAAGGTGGTCTCGGACCCACCTCCTGCCGACGCAATGGGGTCATCCTCGATGACAATCACCGCGGCCTTGGCCCTCTTCGCCGCTCTCTGGGCCAATGTTCTGAAAAGAAAAGAGTCCAGATTGGAGCAAGTCAGATACAAGATATAAACAGCAAGATTGAAGGATTATAAGGGCACCAAAGAAACTCACTCTTCTTCCTCCTCATCGGAGCTGAGCGCAGAAAGATTGAAGTCCGGCCCTCCTCGGGTGCGACGAGGTGGAGGAGTAGGATCCCTTGCCCGCTTGGCGGGGGCGGCGGCGGTGGCCCGGGAAGATCCCGCTCTAGTTGCCGCTGTTGCGTGAGGCGCTCCCGCGGCAACATTGCTTGCCGCGGTAGAGCGCGTCGCGCGGCTCGGTGGCTGTGGAGCCGGCTGCCGCCCTGCTGCGTCCCCGGCCCTGCGAAGGCGCCTCCTTGGCGGGGCCGGGGGCTCCGCCTGCGGCAAGCTCTCTGAAGGCTCAGCCTCCTCCTCGCCGGCCTCGCTCGACTCGGCTTCGGAACCCGCAGGCTCTTCCTCGCCCATGAACTCCGCGCGTTCGGCAAGGTTTGCCGCCTCTGCAGCCTCTGCCTCCTCCACAGTAAACCCAAACACACCCGCAGCAGCTGCGGCCATAGCCTCTTCCGCCCTAGTAGCGATGAGCTGCAGCTCCTCGTCGGTGGTGTCACGAGTGAGGCTCTTCTGCTCGTCGGCGCGGACCAGCAATTCCTCCAAGGTGTCGAAGAACGCTCGCACAACGTCGTCCGCAGGCTCTTGCGAAGTTGGGACGATGCCGTGTGAATCGCACAACGGCATCATGGCGCGGATCCGATCAAGCGAAGAGTTATTGCACAAAGGAACTACGCCCCTCGGCAGTGTGAATGGATGCTGGGGGTCGCGTTTGAATAATTCCAAGAGCATTGCATCCAACTCCAAGACAGTGAAGTTGTAGTTGAGGCCCAACCGCAGCCTCATGATGTCCGCTGAATTCTTGAATTCCCAGGTGGGCCTCCTCCTCTCCTGCAGGGGGGCAATGCGGCGGCGGAGGAAATCTGCCCCGATAGCACCTACGGTGAGCCCGGCAAGCCTGAGGCGAAGAATCCTAGTGATGGCGATCTTCAGCCTCTCGTCTTCCGGGGCCATGTTGCTCCAGTCATTGCCGCGCACTATTGGAGTTTGGCGCACAGCGGTGAAGGGCTGCGGATCCTCCTCGACGATCCAACACCACTCCGCTCTCCAGTCCTCCCACTTGCTGCGAAGCTCACCCTCCAAGTACGCCTCTTTCTTGCCGACTCTCGAGACCCAGGCAATCCCTCCGGCAAGCGGCTCTCCTCTCTCTACCCGAGGTATGAAGAAGTGGCGGAAAAGGGCTACACTAGGGTGGACTCCGACAAAGTTTTCGCACAAGTGTGTGAAAACTGCCATGGTCAAGACAACATTGGGGGTGAAGTCAAGGAGGCGGAAGCCATACGTGTTCATAATGTCACAAAAGAACTCCGAGAAGGGCGGGCAGAGCCCGCAGTAGAAGAATAGCAGGAAGAACGGGTACCCATTTGGAGCCAACTCCGAGGCAGCGGCAGGGAGTACCCTCGTGCACGGATGCGCACGTGTATCCGTCGCCCAAAAGAGGTAGAAGTACTCCCTCAGCTCCTGCACGCCGAGCTGGGGGGTGAAGATCGCCCGCTCCTTCCGCAGCGCCGCGAGCCGCTGCGCCTCGG